>NC_087201.1:18834626-18837126 GCF_015104395.2 Macrobrachium nipponense | reverse complement strand
GACCCAGGTCCCTCAGTATGAGGCACCTCTAATGTCTACCAGAGAGTTGCTATTACATCTTCCGGTATATTTTGCATCTTCCAATCTTGGATGGTCTGGGATGCAGTTTAGATATTTGTCGATCTTATTCTTAAAACACATCTACGCTCACTCCTGATATATTCCTCAGATGAGCTGGCAACGCATTGAATAGACGCTGCATTATCGATGCTGGTGCGTAGTGGATTAATGTCCTGTGTGCTTTCCTATTTTTCCTGGTATAGGTTTGGGCACTATTATTCTACCTCTGCTTGCTCTTTCTGATATTTTTAGCTCCATGATGTTTCAGCTATTCCTTCTATCTGTTTCCATGCCTGAATTATCATGTAGCGTTCTCTTCTCCTTTCTAGACTATATAATTTTAAGGATTTTAGTCTTTCCCAGTAGTCAAGGTCCTTAACTTCTTCTATTCTAGCTGTAAAGGACCTTTGTACACACTATTTGTGCAATATCCTTTTGATAGTGTGGGTACCATATCATATTGCAATATTCAAGTGGACTACGAACATATGTTTTATAAAGCATAATCAGGTGTTCAGCTTTTCTTGTTTTTGAAATGCTGTATCAACATTCCCATTTTTGCTTTACATTTTGCCAATAGAATTGCTATTTGATCATTGCATAACATGTTTCCTATTCATCATCACACCTAGGTCTTTAACTGCTTCCTTATTTGTGATTGTCTCATTATTAGGTCCCCTATATGCATATAGCCTTCCTTCTCTGTCTCCATAATTTATTGACTCAAAATTTATCAGAGTTAAATACCATCCTATTTACCTCTGCCCAATCATATACTTTGTTAAGGTCTCTTTGTAGAACGTTCCTATCTTCATCACAAGTAATTTCTCTACTTATTCTTGTGTCATCGGCGAAACTACTCACTACCGAGTCCTTAACATTACTGTCTATGTCTGCAATCATAATAACAAACAGTATTGCAGCTAACACCGTACCTTGTGCCACACCGGTAATTACCTTAGCTTCATCCGATTTCTCATCGTTTGCAATAACTATCTGTTTTCTGTTGTGTAAAAATTCTTTTAACCATCTTCCTACTTTATCCACTATATTATCGTTTTCTAATTTTTATTTCTTCGCTAATATATTATGGTCTACCTTGTCAAAAGCTTTTGCAAAGTCTAGATAAACCACATCTGTTTCATTTCCGCTTTTCATATTTTTGTATATGTTTTCATGGTGGACTAACAGTGGGTTTGTGTACTTTTTTCCCGGTATGAAACCATGTTGCCTATATTAAAGAGATTATTTTTTATTAAATGTTTCATAATATTTTTCTTATTACCCTTTCATACACTTTCATAATATGTGATGTTAGACTCACAGGCCTATAATTACTTGCCTCTAGTCTTGAACACTTTTGAAAGTAGGGGTAATATAAGCTAATTTGTGCCTCATCATAAATCGTGCCTGTATCTGCAATTTATCTTAATAATATTGCAAGTGGTGCGATAGAATGAACTACTTTCTTTAACAAAATAGGAGGAAACTCCATCAGGCCCTGCTGCAGCTCCATTTTTAATTTCATTAATAGCCTGCACAATATCAGCTTTATTAATATCTAGGTCAGCTAAATATTCACTATTTTCTTCCCTTACTTCTTTATCATTATCTTTATTATCTATTCTAAGGGTGAATTCTCTCTATATCGTTCTGCGAATATGTTGCAAATTTCCTTTTTTCATTCGTTAATCTCCCTTCAATTCTTAGCGGTCCTATTTCTATTCTTCTTTTATTCATCTTTTTCACGTATGAGTATAATAGTTTGGGGTTTTGCTTGATATTTATTAAGGTTTTTTCTTCCAAGTCCCGTTTTTTCATTTTCTTTTGATTGTATAATCTTTTGTTCTGCATTTTCTATCTTACTTTTTAGTTCTATAACTTTCCATGCATTTTTTTCTTTTGCAAGACCTTTTTCCACTTTCTGATTTCTGGAACAAGATCCTTCTGTCTCTTGGTATGCATGAAATGATGTTTACTTTTCTTCTTCGGTATATATTTATCCCACTATTTTCTCTAATATTTTATATAATCTCCATATTTACCCTTATGTCATCACTTACGAAAATGTTATCCCAATCTCTGTTTAATTCTTCATTTATTTCTGACCATTTTATATTTTTTACTGTAGAAGTTGTATTTTCCATACCTTCCCACTTTTTCATTTCTTGCTTATCTCTGTTTTCACTTGCTTTGGAATGGAATCTGTTAATTCTATGACATTATGGTCTGAAATACTCGCATTATAAACTATTATTTCTTTAACATAATTCATCTCGTTCACAAATACTAGGTCTAAAGTATTTTCCTTTCTTGTTGGCGGGTGACTTTATTTGTTGAATGTTGTATTCTAGTAGCATATCTAATAGCTTTTCGAATTGCCTCTTATCTTCTGCACTACTATTACTCTCTTTTTTATATGTATAAGTACAAACACAAT
>NC_087201.1:18817126-18829626 GCF_015104395.2 Macrobrachium nipponense | reverse complement strand
CTTATATGAAAATGATGTTTTACATTTATTACAATGTTCTCGTATGTTAGAGAATTCTTTTCGTTTCAAGTACATCCCATACGGTGACTGACTCCGAGATGAGAATCGATTCTGACTTTGAGCAATCTTTTGGTGGCTCCCACGTATTTCCCTATCTTACATTTCGGGCTAGGCATGTAAAAGCAACGTTACCACAAAGATCACATCAGTCATACATACATACACACTCGCACTTGCATCCATCCATCCATACATACATGATACATCATACATACATACTACATACATACATATATATATATATATATATTATATATATCTATATATATGATATATATATATATATAATTATATCTATATATATTATATATATATATGCGTAGATACTAGCAGGAAATGGCAATTATACCCTAGGTTTAAACACACTTCAAAGGAGCTAATAAGCCATTAAAACATTTCATATGAAGCTATGGGAAATGGAGTAATTTTTTTTTTTAGGACGCTGGGAGGCCGTGCCTTTGCCGCCTCTCAATTTTGACAGCTCTTCCTCCTCCGAGTTCAATGAAGTACAACGCCTCCACGGAATAACTTCACTTACTGTCTCCCTCCCTCTCTCTCTAATAAGCAAGAGCCCGTGCTGGCACAAGTCCTGCTTAAATAAATTTATATGGAGTGACTAAGCGAGCAGAAGGAATATAGAAATATGAATAAAAGCTAATAGATAGTGAAAAATTATACAATGAAGAAAAGAGATAGGGAAAACTATTTGAGTAAAGAGACCTCATTAGATGAAGGAAGACTTGCTTCCATAGAGAGAGAGAGAGAGAGAGATTGAATAACAACATGCGCATAGTTTAAATTGGCCGAGAATGCAAAAAAAGCTCGCACTGTTCCGTATAAAATGATAGAAAGAATAGAAAATAAACTAAAATAAAACGTGAATAAAGAAACTTTAAAAGACTCCTCTCGACAGGACCCTCATGAATTTGTTTCCAGTGGCCTCGGCTTTTCCATGAATTAGCATACGAACACAATTCCCCGAATTCTAAAAACAAAATTGGTTGGCGGATCTTCCATGCCGAGGTAACGCTTGTGCTTCTTTCGCCGTCCCGCGCACTCCCGGTCCTTTTCCGAAAAACTCGTTGCCTCTGCCTCTACAATCGGTTCTGCCTTTCTCTTTGATATCCCAGACAAATTCCTTCGAGCTGAAGTAGCATACATCACTCGCTCTTTGAGTCTGCGTTTTTTCCTCCCTCTATTAGTATTTACTATTTCATTTTTTTAATGTTCCTCTTCTTTGGGACCATAGTTCTGAAGTATTTCCAACGTTGATTTTGCAAAGCTTTACAGTTGTTTGATTAAATTTCAAAGATTGCCTTTTGATTTGCACAAATATATTAATAATGATATGCAGCTATAGTAATAATAATAATAATAATAATAATAATAATAATAATAAGAAGAAGAAGAAGAAGAAGAAGAAGAAGAAGAAGAAGAAAATATAAAAGAAGGGGGGAAATATGTGGCGCCGTGGCAGAGTGGGTTAGGTCGTCAATCGACAGGTTAAGCAACATTGGGGTCGGTCAGTCGTTGGATGGGTGACCCCTCTCCTCGCGTTGATTCCTTGGGAAAGGATCTGTACCATAATTTCCTCAGTCTACTCAGCTGTAAATGAGTACCTATCCCTGATGGGGTTAGGTCCAGCTATGGGTTTAAATAGCAAAAAAAAAAACTCAGCAAAGATGGAAAGAAATTAAGGAATAAGCGACAACGACGTAAATGGAACCTCTGGCAACAGAGGAGCTTCGTCCGGCAGCCAGGTATTTCAACCCAATTCGAAGGGGAAGACGGTCAGGTACTTAGAGGTCGTCATACAGCAACTGACCACCACAACGACAGTAACCAACAGCCTGAGATTGGAGGTACAGAAGCAAACCAAAGGAAGAAATGGACAAGAGAAGAAATAAGGAAATATGGAGATGCTACATCAGAAGCAACCCGACGGAGAGAGGATATAGAAGAAGGTTTGGTCAACATCTGAATGAGAGGAATAACACCCCCCAAACAGAACAGAGGCTGGCGACCAAGTAAGAACATAAAGGAAAAGAACTGGCTCTTCCCAACAGAAAGAGAAGAACTGGAAAGGGAAATGTCACACGACAACGAATTACACGAAGACGAACTGAGAGACGATGCCTCAGAAGATGACAGGGTGATGATGAGGTATCAAACAACAACACACGAAGAAAACCGACGAAGTAACAGAGATGACGGAATGGGTAGAAAGATTAGACAATGGATGGAACCAGATACAGAGAGAATGAAGATCCCCTCCATGAAAGCCTACAACGCCAAGAAACTTAAAGGAGAAAACAAGTGAGGTCAATGAAATAATGGGCATAATACACCACCATCAGTATCACAGAAACAAATAACTTGGCATATGCAGGAGCAAGATTAGTAGCAGAAACTGATGGGGATACAAACACCAACACCACCGCACAACCAACCCAACAGAAACCAAAACACTAACCTCCTTGGAAAAGGCCGCCTGGAAAAGCAAATCATGGTGATGAGATCTGACTTGAGTAAACTGAAAGAGATGGCAGAAAAAAGGCTAAGAAGCAAGAAAAACAAGGGAGGAACTCAACGAGAAATACAAAGTACAAGAGAGGGGACTAAACAACACAATAGATGTAAAACAGAGGCTTAAGGCCAAAGCACATAAGATTCCAACGGAAAATAAAGGATACCAACAGAACAAACTATTCGGAACTAACCACAAAAAAAAGACTATACAGCCAACTCAGAGAGGAGACAACCACCAAGAAATTCCTGAAGCCGAACCAAGTAAGAGATTCTAAAACATCTGGAGCAATCCGCTATCACACAACAACACACATGCAACATGGCTCTAGGAAGTCAAGGAAGAAGAAACAGGAGAATAAAAAAAACAAAGATTCACAGAGATCACGACAGACACAGTCATAACAAGAGAAACAGTCCAAAAACAAAAGAAACAGTAACAAGCCCGAAAACGAAATCCCCCCCCCGCCAAACTAAAGGAAATGCCCCACTGGAAAGCCCCCAGGTCCCGATGAGTCCATGGATACTGGCTCAAAAACTTCAAGGCCCTACACCAACGAATAGCAGAGGCTTAAGGAACAAAGCTACATAAGATCCAACGGTACATGAACGGGAATAAAGGATACCAACAGAACAAAACTATTCGGAAACTAACACAAAAGACTATACAGCCAACTAAGAGAGGAAGACAACCACCAAGAAATTCCTGAAGCCGAACCAAGTAAAGAGATTCTGGGAAAACATCTGGAGCAATCCGCTATCACACAACAAACATGCAACATGGCTCCAGGAAGTCAGGAAGAAGAAACAGGGAGAATAAAACAAACATTCACAGAGATCCCGATAGACACAGTCAGACACCAACTAAAGAAAATCCCAACTGGAAAGCCCCAGGTCCCGATGAAGTCCATGGATACTGCTCAAAAACTTCAAAGCCCTACACCCACGAATAGCAGAACAACTCCAGCATTGTATCTCAAATCACCATGCACCCAAATGGATGACCACAGGGAGGACATCCTTAGTACAAAGAGACAAGTAAGGGTAAGGGATAAGCCAGTAACTACAGGCCTATCACCTGCCTACCAATAATGTGGAAGTTACTAACAGGTATCATCAGTGAAAGGCTATACAACTACCTAGAGGAGACAAACACCATCCCCCACCAACAGAAAGGCTGCAGAAGGAAGTGTAGGGGCACAAAAGACCAGCTCCTGATAGACAAAATGGTAATGAAAGAACAGTAGGAGAAGGAAAACCAACCTAAGCATGGCATGGATAGACTATAAGAAAGCCTTCGACATGATACCACACACATGGCTAATAGAATGCCTGAAAAATATATGGGCAGAGGAAAAAACCATCAGCTTCCTCAAAAATACAATGCGCAACTGGAATACAATACTCACAAGCTCTGGAATAAGACTAGCAGAGGTTAATATCAGGAGAGAATCTTCCAGGGTGACTCACTGTCCCCACTACTCTTCGTAGTAGCCATGATTCCCATGACAAAAGTACTACAGAAGATGGATGCCGGGTACCAACTCAAGAAAAGAGGCAACAGAATTAACCATCTGATGTTCATGGACGACATCAAGCTGTATGGTAAGAGCATCAAGGAAATAGATACCCTAATCCAGACTGTAAGGATTGTATCTGGGGACATCAGGATGGAGTTTGGAATAGAAAAATGCGCCTTAGTCAACATACATAAAGGCAAAGTAACAAGAACTGAAGGGATAAGCTACCAGATGGGAGCAACATCAAACACTAGATGAGACTGGATACAAATACCTGGGAATAATGGAAGGAGGGGATTTAAAACACCAAGAGATGAAGGACACGATCGGGAAAGAATATATTGCAGAGACTCAAGGCGATACTCAAGTTAAAACTCAACGCCGGAAATATGATAAAAGCCATAAACACATGGGCAGTGCCAGTAATCAGATACAGCGCAGGAATAGTCGAATGGATGAAGGCAGAACTCTGCAGCATAGATCAGAAAACAGGAAACATATGACAATACACAAAGCACTACACCCAAGAGCAAATACGGACAGACTATACATAAAATGAAAGGAAGAGGAAAAGGACTACTAAGCATAGAGGACTGCGTCAACATCGAGAACAGAGCACTGGGGTAATATCTCGAAAACCAGTGAAGATGAGAGGAATAAAGAGTGCATGGGAAGAAGGACTGATAAAAGTAGATGAAGACCCAGAAATATACAGACACAGGAGAATGACAAACAGAACAGAGGACTGGCACAACAAACCAATGCACGGACAATACATGAGACAGACTAAAGAACTAGCCAGCGATGACACGTGGCAATGGCTACAGAGGGGAGAGCTAAAGAAGGAAACTGAAGGAATGATAACAGCTGGCACAAGATCAGGGGCCGCACACTCAAAACAAGCCTTCGCCCAAAGGTGCCTTTTGACAAAAGACACCTTTCCCAACGGCTTGCCGAAGGCGCCTTTCGATGAAGGCGAAATCGTATACACAAAGATTTTCAAAGTTTAAAATCTTTGTGCCTTTGTATGAAAAGGCTGCCTTTTTGTCAAAGATGCCTTTGATAGTCCAGCCAATCACATCGCCCGCATCATAGCGTGGCTAGAGAATGAGAACAATCACGATACAACAGCATATCAGCTGATTGTTGATGGCAGAGCGATTAAAGAGCAGCACGATGGACCCTGTGGCTAAGAAAAGGAAGCAACCTCCCTAATGTAGCATAGGACTAATTGCCATACATACCTAGATTGAAGCGAGTTTTGGCTAGGCCTTGGCTTATGTTCTACTGTTAACTTCATGCTAATTATGATATATTCTTAGTAGGCTATATGTTAGGCTATGCAAAAAAGATCCTATGATATTGCTTGGAAATGCAATGTTTTAGCCTAAAGCTGTTATATACCTAGGCCTGTGGGTATTATTTGCATAAGTTGCCAATACCTATGCCTTGCCTAACCAGAATCATTTTATTTTTATTTAATAATTTTAACACAATGCTAAGAGATTTTTCATGTATGCATTTCTGCCCCAAATGAATGTTAACCATTTAATCTTAGGTTAGGTTAGGGTAAAAGTTAGGGAGCTTTTGAAGAATAGCAGTCCCACACGAACATGGGACCTGTTTCAAAAGGATAAAACTGGGGTCCGTATTTTTAAAAGGGTCTTATCTACAAGACCAATTCTTAACCTAGCCTAACCTGAACATAACCTAACCATGCCTAGTTGTGACTCAAGTAATTGTTATGTACTCTATCTGTGGTATCTGTCACTTTTTTTTCCTTTGATGAGGTAGAGATGTGGGAAGTCATTGATCATAATTACTGTCAATAATTACACAATTACATTGATGTTTCTTTTCCAGAGTTATTGCAGTAGCTAATTTCTGTATTATAATCTTTTGAGGTGGTGTCCATCATGAAAGTTTAACTCTAGAACCTTCAGAGGAAGCTTTGGTAAGATTGGGCCTACTGGAGCAAGAAGCAGTTTGAGGTGTTGCAGATGTTTCTGATATTTTTCAGGATATATTGTCTAATCAAAAGGAATTAAATGAAAGTGTAAAAGAATTAAATGGAAATGTAAGGGTAATAGCTGACAGCATGGTAACCATGACTGATATGCTTAAGAGACATTATGCTAATTTTTTTTAAAAAGTGGTAGTACTTTTAATATAGTCTATACAGTAGTAAAATCTATTTTTTTTTCATACCATGCCTTATATGGTTCCTATACCAAGGGTGCCCATAATGTATAAATGTTCAAATACCTCTTCATTTTACAGATTAGTTTTTTGTAAGTTTCTTTGTTTAAGAGTAATGTGATATACTACCTCATTGTCTTATGCTAATCACTCCATTATTTAATGAGGTTTATTTTTTTATTTTTCCTCCATTTACTCTTATTATATCGTGCTTCTTGTGATCTCGTGTTATTGTGATAAGTTTAGTACAGCATTTGTTTATTTACAATGCTATTTCATGTTATTTCTCTATTTTGTCTATAAAGCATGTTTTCTTATTTATAATAGTATAAAATGATACCTCTGTGATCTCAGTTACCTCTACCTTATTGTAAGTTTTTATTTTTTATTTACTTTAGTATGTTATTTCTTTCTTGGAGATAATGTACTATGTGATACACTGATATTGTTATCATTAAGAGTCATACAGTGATACAGTAACCTATTTGTATCTAGGTAATATGAACATCAAATTCATTTATTTCATAGCTTATTTGTATCTAGGTGGCATTTATTTCATAATGTGAGTCACTGGATGTAGTACTGTACTTATCTCAGACCACCTTAACCTAAGTTTAATGTGCCTTATGAGATGAGAAGTGATAAGGCAGGGAAACTGCATACATATTTTCACCTTTGCATATAGTACATAGTATAAAGATATATTTTCTGTATTTAGATTTATTAAACAAGACAAAAAAATATATTGTTTTTCTAGAATTGATTATACATGAACATTTTATAAGATATACGATAACTAAAGGTCAAAACCATCAGATTATAATATAGGAATTTTAGATTGTGTATATGAAATCATTTTAAATAATACAAATCCAATAACTTTAAATCTAACGTCTGCAGAGGATTTCACACTATTACAAAGCAATTAGAGTAACTTGCAAAATAATGGCGTTCATTGACGTATACAAGAGATAGGAGACATCCTCTTCTTACTTGTTGTCAATCCCAAAGTTGCCTTTCCCACCTCAAAGGCTGCTCTCAACCAGCCCTAGCGCAAAGGCTCTCACGGGCGCCATATTTCCAAGATGGCGGGGCGCACTCGGTTTTTTGAGTATTGAGCTTTTCGAGTAACGGCCGACTGGAACGGCGCATTTGCCACAAAAGGCGCCTTTGGAAGTTTTGAGTATGCGGCCCAGGCCCTAAGAACCAGATATGTTCAAAGAACGATAGACGGAAATAACATCTCTCCATATGTAGGAAGTGCAATACGAAAAATGAAACCATAAACCACATAGCAAGCGAATGTCCGTCATTTGCACCAGAACAGTACAAAAAGAGGCATGATTCAGTAACAAAAGCCCTCCACTGGAGCCTGTGCAAGAAACATCAGCTACCTTGCAGTAATAAGTGGTACGAACACCAACCTGAAGGAGTGATAGAAAACGATCAGGCAAAGATCCTCTGGGACTATGGTATCAGAACAGATAGGGTGATATGTGCAAATAGACCAGACATGACGTTGATTGACAAAATCAAGAAGAAAGTATCACTCATTGATGTTCGCAATACCATGGGACACCAGAGTTGAAGAGAAAGAGAGAGAGAAAAATGGATAAGTATCAAGATCTGAAAATAGAAATAAGAAGGATATGGGATATGCCAATGGAAATCGTACCCATAATCATAGGAGCACTAGGCACGATCCAAGATCCCTGAAAAGGAATCTAGAAAAACTAGAGGCTGAAGTAGCTCCAGGACTCATGCAGAGGAGTGTGATCCTAGAAACGGCGCACATAGTAAGAAAAGAAAAGTGATGGACTCCTAAGGAGCAGGATGCAACCCGGAACCCCACACTATAAATACCGACCCAGTCGAATTGGAGGACTGTGATAGGGCAAAAAAAAAAAAATAATAATAATAAAGGATGTATCTCGGTCTTCAGTGCTTGGAAATTAGTCTGCTATAAACGGTCTGACGCTATATTTGTCGAAATTTCTTTGTTTAAGTCTTGCTGTAAGTTTCATTTTTCTTATATGCGATATTTGTTTGTATCTATCGTGATCAGGTAGTCTTGACATTCAATGAAAGTCTCAATGTAACATTTGCCTTCATCAGTTTCACAAGAAACTCAATCTCTATTATAAAACAAATTAGTACATGATGTACCCCCCCCCCCCCCTCTCATTTTTAGCAATCGGCATTCGTAATGTTTCTTGCCTGGCTAGAATGAACAAGTGCTTCGTGAAGCCGTAAAAAATGTATTGGTAGGCTGTGAATCTATAGTCACTTTTTTTTCTTTTTAAGAAAAAATGTTGATGTCTACAAATCCAAATGGGAGAGATAGCATCTTTAAAAGATTTCTAACCGTACGTATTGAGTTTAGTAAAATATTGCTGAATGCGGAAGATTGTAAGACAAATACATTGACGTAAATCCAAAGGGTTAATATTAATTTGAAAATGCTTAGGGCTGAAGAACCGCATTTTAGGTGAAGAATGATAAGTCGCCAGGAGTTCATACGACTCCAAGTATGATGCTGTAGAAATTTGGTATTAATATCATTAAGAGAGAGACCAGTTATTGAAGCTCTGTTTAATTGAGCGGAAGGTACTAAAGGAATGGGGAAGGAAGAAAACTCTCCCTTTGCATTAAGGAAAAGACGACAGAGCTGAAGGTCCCTGTTACTAAGATCATACAAAGTTAAGCAGGGCAGCTAATAAGATTTTGACTGAGAACTATGGTTTATATACACTGTTTTTTTTTGTTTTATCTTTTTACAGATAAATAAAGGTTTAAAAAAAAGAGAGGTAGAACTTATTGAACTCTTCTTAGAAATTTGTGTGCTATGTGGAGAAATAACTCGTTGATTGCAATTGGAAGTTTTATCATGAAAACTATGGATACCTAGACATGAGATGAGAGGTCCTGAAGGTCAAATTGAGGTACATATATCTCCACCTTTTTAAGGCTATTCATTGCTGTTACTGGTGATTTAGTGAGAGAAGTCAGTGGAAATATAGATGTGGGTGCAGAGTTGATGAATCAATTAAAAATGTCGTGAATGTAATAGAGCTGTTTATGTTTGCCGAATATACAGCATATTAATTAGCGATGTTGAGAAGAAGTGTAGTAGAGAAGTAAAAGCTTTAGAATTTGTTGATAAGAAGAGAAAGATGTGTTAGTATAATTAAGGGTAAAAGAAAGGGATGGTACGAAGTGGACGTTATTACCAATGGTAAAAAAAAATATATTAAAACTCTAGAACGGCCGTAGTAAAGAGAGCAAAAGTGAAGGTAAAATCAAGATTGCAGGAAGAGGATCCTAGCTGACGTTTTTGTAAAAATTTGTATAGATTCAGATGTTATAGAAAGGTTGCAAAGGAGACAGAGTACTGCATAAATAAGGTGGAATAGGTGTCTCTATCTAGAGTTGTACCCAATAGAGGCCAGCGATATATTGTGTAGTGCGTGTATTGGTAATACGTTCCCTTGCTTAATTTGGAGATCCTATTGAGAGGAAAACCGAGTTTCAAAACAGAAACGAAATGGTTCTTGTATAGTAATGCTTCCCTGCGGGGTTTGTAAGCCGTCTCAATCGATAGTCGGTTGAATAATTTAGCTTTTATTTGACAACGATCTTATGCCATAGGTTGTTCTTTTTGTCTACTTACCAGACTGGGCAACAACTATTAGAAGAATTGCTTTAAGCACATGCCGTAGCTTCAGTTACAATTCATGAGATGGAGCTGATTCTAGTTCCAAGAGGAGAGCGCCTTCAGTAGAAAAAATATGCCCGTAAAATATTGCAATCCATCATTAGGATAACGGAAACGCTATAAAAGATAAATTAGCATCATCGTTATCACATTCACATAAAAAACAGATCACTTCAGGTCTCATCATTCGACCACAAATTGATAAGAGAGGAAGAGATGTAAACGTTACTCTCCTTTGAGGTTGGGAGAGGTCCCTACTGTGAGGTTTAACGAACCAGGAAATTTTAAGATGTTGATGGCCCAGAGGCACGACTGAATGACACGATGGCGTGTCTGATTAGAAACACATCGGTGATGAATCTATGAAGGTCCTGAGTTAGCGAAGCCCTTCTTCTAAGGCTCTTTTTGTATCTTAATGAGTTTCCCTCCGTCTCTCTTTATGTCATTTGCTTATAACATTATGATAAATGGAGTTACCATTATAATACGAAATTAATTCTTCAATTGTAATAGGGGACTACCATTTTCGTTCTTGGCCCTGTCAAAACTGTGTTTGAAACCTTTTTTAATGGCCAAAAAAAGTTGGGGTTTTTGAGGGGGAGGGGCATTTGGGTGTTGGGTAGGTGCCTAAGGATGTAATACTTAATAAAGTAAAAGTAAAATAAAACGTTCCAGAGTACTATTTTTCTCCTACACACCTATTTGAAACTGAAAAAAAAAATTCACCAAAGGAAAAAAAACAATTGCCAGAGGTAGAACCTTCCTATGACTGCCAATTTGGGTCTTGAAATTTATATACGATAATAATTACTTGGAATTCACGTTATGAAACTAGCTTGAAGTAGCTCGATGAATCGGAGGATTCATTTCCTATTTGTTCGTAACTGTAGTTGTAGTATGGCATTGTCATGAAAGAGGTAAGGATGTGTCATGTCCAGTACCTAATTAGTTGGTTGCACATGATGGTAACTGCTTCTAGATGATTAAATATGAGGTAACAGAATAAATAACTCTTTCTTTTCCCCATTTACACTAAGCAATGTAGGATGTAAACGCAGAAAGAAAAAAGAAAAGAAATAAAAGAAAATATCAGTGTCTACCAGGCGAGTGTAAGTAATAGAATAGGTGAGGGTATTTTGAGATTTTTTGGGGTTACGTGAACTAAACCGAAGACAGTTTAATATTAAAATGACTGTA
Organism: Macrobrachium nipponense; assembly: GCF_015104395.2. Taxonomy (NCBI): domain Eukaryota; kingdom Metazoa; phylum Arthropoda; class Malacostraca; order Decapoda; family Palaemonidae; genus Macrobrachium; species Macrobrachium nipponense. The sequence continues at coordinate 18,818,409 of NC_087201.1, read as the reverse complement.
TACTTCGAAGGTGCTATAGGAGGAGGGAGGAGGACAAGGAGACTTAGATCGTGCTGGATAGATAGAGCAGAAGATGAAGGTGAATGTTTGATGGGTCAATTCTCTGCTGAGGATTTTTCTGCGTATGCAGTACATGAAGTGCCATAAAACGTTCTCTCTCTTGGTATATATCTATATATATATATATATATATATATATATATATATATATATATATATATATATATATATATATATATATATATATATATATATATATATATATATATCTATATATCTATATCTATATATAGATATATATGATATATATATATATATATATATATATATATATATATATATATATATATATATATATCTATCTATATATATATATATATATATCTATTTATATATATATCTATATAGATATATCTATCTATATATATATATATATATATATATATATATATATATATATATATATATATAGATAGATATATCTATATAGATATATATCTATATAGATATATATATATAGATATATCTATATATATAGATATATATATATATATATATATATATATATATATATATATATATATATATATATATATATATATATATCTATATATATAGATAATATATATATATATATATATATATATATATATAATATATATATATATATAGATTATATATATATAGATATATCTATATATAGATATATATATATATATATATATATATATATATATATATATATATATATATATATATATATATATATATATAATGTGTGTGTGTGTGTGTGTGTGTCTGTGTGTGTGTCTGTGTGTGTATCCTCTTTAGTTCAAGATCATGAATTTCATAGCGCTAATGCTTTGGCCCGGATTAGGTTCTATGTATTTTAGGCTTGACGCATAAGAAACAGGGATAGGTTGATTTCAATACTGCTATAGATATTGCTATCGAATTCTGGTTCTGTACTTAGCATGAAAACCAGCCAGTCTCTACTCTGCATAGCTAATTGCTATAGTTCTGTACTTACACATAGATGACGTTAAATACCCGTGTAAATGAAATACATCTTTGGTTAAATCAGATCTACTTTTTATTATGATATCAAATCATTCATTTGTAATGCCTAAACTAGTGACGCATAATGCAATCGAAGCTAAAAACTAAACGACAAGCAAATGTTAATCCTCAGAAGACGCCACCGTAAAGGGACATAATGGAAGACTTTCTTGTCATAAACCTTTCATCTTGAAACTACTACTCTTGAAATGGCTGCTGTTTCA
>NC_087201.1:18807652-18812652 GCF_015104395.2 Macrobrachium nipponense | reverse complement strand
ATATAATATACATATGAGTGTGTGTGTGTGTATGTGTGTATACATATACTAGCTGACCAACCTGGCACTGCCCGGGAAAACTCTGAATGACAACTGATAAAATCTCTCTCTTCTCCTCCTCCTCTCTGAAACTCTCTCTAGCTCTCTCTCTCTCGCTCTACCTCCCCTCCTCTCTCCTCTCTCTCTCCTGTTAAGATAGTTGCTTCAGTTACATTTCCCAACATTTTGACATTTTTATATTTCACCTCTTTTCACCTCCATTTCTATTGAGGTTGAACTTGGACTTAAAGGGAATCAGGAGTGTCATTATTCATCTGAGCGACCTCGATAACTTTGGATTAGACACATCTGTCGTTTTTGGTTATTTTTACATGTCACCCCCATCCCACCACCTCTCCCTTGGTTGCCCAGCGATATCTTTTCCAGATAGTAAGTCATATGTACGTACTGAAAGTATGTTAAACTTGTATCGTTTCTTTAGTTAATAAGTCTATATATATACTATATAGTATATATATATATATATATATATATATATATATATATATATATATATATATATATATATATATATATATATATATATATATATATATATATATATATATATATATATATATATATATATATATATATATGTGTGTGTATATACACTCAGATGCTAATAGAGATTGGCACTTCAAAGGAGGTAACAAGCGGTTAAAACAGTTCGCATCAAGCAAGGTGAAATAGAGTATTTTTTTTTTTATTTAGGACACAAGGTTGTTATTTATTGTAAATTACCTATTATAGTGAAAGCAGCCGGTGGTGGACACTGGGAGGTGCTGCCTTTGCCGCCTCTCAATTTTGACAGCTCTTTCTCCTCCGAGTTGATTAAGTACGACTTCTTCCTTTTCCGCTCCTTCACGGGATTAACATCACTTATTTGCTTCCGCTCTCTCTCTCTCTCTCTCTCTCTCTCTCTCTCTGTTCGGGCTGCTAATAAGCAAGAGTCCGTGCCGGCACAAGGCCTGTTTTAAATCTTTTTATAATGGAGTGACTAAGACGAGCAGAAGGAATATAGAAATATGATAAAAGGTAATAGATAGTGAAAAATTATGTTATGAAGAAAAGAGATATGGAAAACTATTTGAATAAAGATGAAGAAACGAGATAGGGAAAACTATTTGAAAAAAGAGACCTCCATAGATGATGGAAGACTTGTTTCCCCTAGAGAGAGAGAGAGAGAGAGAGAGAGAGAGAGAGAGAGAGAGAGAGAGAGAAATATATCTGCGGAATAACAACAAGCGCATAGTTTGAATTGGTCGAGAAACGCAAAAAGATCGCACTGTTCCATATAGAATATAATATAAACATGAAAAATAAATTAAAATGAAACGCGAAAAAAGAAACCTAGAAAGACTCCTCTCGACAGGACCCTCATGAATTTCCAGTGGCTTCGGCTTTTCCATGGATTAGCATACGAACACAATTCCCCGAAATTCTAAAAACAAAATTGGTTGGTGGATCTTTCATGCCGAGGCAACGCTTGTGCTTCTTTTGTCCAGCGCACTCCCGGTCCTTTTCCGAAAAGCTCGTTGCCTCTGCCTCTGCAATCGGTTCTGCCTTCCCCTTTGATTATCCCAGACATTTCCTTCGTGAAGTAGTATATATCGCTCGCTCTTTGAGTCTGCGTTTTTTCCACCCTCTATTAGTATTTACTATTTCATTTTTTTTCAATGTTGCGTGTTCTTCGGGACCGTATTCTGGAGTATTTTCAACGTTGAATTTATGGTTTTTTTTTTCTTTTAAGTAAAATTTGTCACTTGTACCAGAAAGTGCAGTCCTCGATCTCGGTGAGGTTATAAATGATATATGCGCGTTTGCAAAGCTTCATAGTTGTTTGATTAAATTTCAAAGATTGCCTTTTGATTTGCACATATAATAATAATGATTTGCACCTATAATAATAATAATAATAATAATAATAATAATAATAATAATAATAATAATAATAAAATAATAATAATAATAAAGGATGTAGTCTCGGTCTTCAGTGCTTGGAAATTAGTCTGCTATAAACGGTCTGCCGAAATTACTTTGTATAAGTCTTGCTGTAAATTTTATTTCTTAATATGCGATATTTGTTTGTATCTCTATCGTGATCAGGTAGTCTTGACATTTTCAATGAAAATCTCAATGCAACATTTGCCTTCATCAGTTTCACAAGAAACTCAATCTCTATTATAAACAACTTTAGTACATGATGTATCTCCTGTTTTACAATCGACATTAGTAATGTTCCCTTCCTGGCTAGAATGAACAAGTTCTTCGTGAAGCAGTAAAAATGCATTGGTAGGCTGTGAATCCATAGTCACTTTTTTTTTATTAGGAAAAAAAGCTTAATAGCTACAAATGCAAATGGAGAGATAGTATCTTTTGAAGATTTCTAAGTGTACCTCTTGAGTTTAGTATAATGCTGCCGAATGCGGAATATTAGAAAAACATATATTAACCGAAGGGTTAATGTTAATTTGAAAATGCTTAGGGCTAAAGAACCGCATTTTAGGTGAATAATGATAATTCGCCAGTAGTTCTTACGACTACAAGTATGATGCTGTAGAATTTGCGTATTAATATCATTAAGGGATCTGACCAGGTTATTGAAGCCCTGTTTAATTGAAGGGAAGGTACTAAAGGAATGGGTAAGAACACTTTTCCTTTGTATGAAGGAAAAGACGATAGAGCTGAAGGTCCCAAATACTGAGATCGTACTAAGTTAACCAGGGAAAGTAATAAGATTTTGACTGAGAAATATGGTTTATATACACTTTTTATTTTTCCTAACAGATATATAAGGATTTTCAAAGTAAAGAGAAGTAGAACTTATCGAACTCTTCTTAGAAATTTGTGTGCTATGTGGAGAAAGTAACAAGTTGATTGCAATTGGAAGTTTTATCATGAAAACTGTTGATACCTAGACATGAGAATGAGAAGTCTGAAGTAAAATTGAGGTTCCTATATCTCCAAGGCTATTCATTGCTGTTACTGGTGATTCAGTGAAAGAAGTCGGTGGAAATATAGATGTTGGTGTAGAGTTGTTGATTAAAATTAAAAATGTCGTGAATGGAATGGAGCTGTTTATGTTTGCAGAATATGCAGTATATTAATTAGTGATGTTGAGAAGAAGTTGTAGCAGACAAGTAAAAAATTTAGAATTTGCTGATAAGAAGAGAAAGATATGTTAGTAAAATTAAATATTAAGGGTAAAATGAAGGGGTGATACGAAATGGATGTTAGTACCAATGGTAACAAAATTAAAACTCTAGAAGGGCCGTGATAAAGAAGAAGCAAAAGTGAAGGTAAAATCAAGATTGCAGGAAGAGAATCGAAGCTGGCTATTCTTGTAAAAATTTGTTTAGAGTTCAGATGTTAAAGAAAGGTTGCAAGGGAGGCAGGGAATTGCATAAATACGGTGGAATAGGAGTACCTAGATCTAGAGTTGTACCAGATAGAGGCCAGCGATATATTGTGCAGTACGTATATTGGTAATAACGTTCCCTTGCTTAATTTGGAGATCCTCTTTAAAAGAAAACCGAGTTTCAAAACAGAAACGAAATGGTTCTTGTATAGTAATGCTTCCTTGCCGGGTTTGTAAGCCATCTCAATCGATAATAATCGGTTGAATAATTTACCTTTTTTTGCAACGATCTTATGCCATAGGTTTTTCTTTTTCTCTACTTACCAAACTGTGCGACAACTATTAGAAGAATTGTTTTAAGCACATGACGTAGCTTCAGTTACAATTCAAGAGATGGAGCTGATTCTAGTTCCAAGAGGAGACAAGCGCCTTCCGTAGAAAAAAATATGCCCGTAAAATATTGCAATCCATCATTAGGATATCGGAAACGCTATAAAAGATAAATTAGCATCATCGTTATCACATTCACATAAAAAACAGATCACTTCAGGTCTCATCATTCGACCACAAATTGATTAGAGAGGAAGAGAGGTAAACATTACTCTCCTTTGAGGTTGGGAGAGACCCCTACTGTGAGATTTAACGAACCAGGAGGTTTTAAGATGTTGATGGCCCAGAGGCACAACTGAATGACACGATGGCGTGTCTGATTAGAAACCCAAATGTGATGAATCTCTGAAGGTCTTGAGTTAGCGACGCCTTTCCTCTAAGGCTCCTTTTGTATCTTAATGAGTTCCCTCCGTTTCTCTTTACGTCATTTGCTTATAACATATGATAAATGGAGTTACCATTATATTATGAAATTAATTCTTCAAATGTAAGAGGGGACTACTATTTCGTTCTTGGCCCTGTCAAAACTGTTTGAACCTTTTTTAATGGCCAAAAGAGGGGGTGGGGGCTGTTGGGTGTTGGGGAGATTCGGGGTCTCTGTAACACGGTTTTTTGGACTTTGCTCCTTGTCAAAGCATCGGATGTAGCTGAAATATGACGTATGTATATTTTACAACCACACACAAATTTCGTCAGCATTATCAATAATCTAACCCGATAGTTTTAATTTTTATAGAGTAAAAATGATCTAGCCGACGCCATGGCCAATGATTACGAGCCAAGAGTCGAAAAACATTCATTGCGTAAGCAAGGTAAACAAACACCTTTTGATTAAATGTTGCCTCGCCATCCACCAGACAGAAATTCCATCGGCTCTGAAACCCAAAGACTTTATGAATGGCGGAACGATACATAGATGAGGGTGGAGTATCAGTGCTAGCGTAGTAATACTACTGTATGAATTAAACGTTTAGGCCAAATGCTGGGATCCTTGAGGATCATTTAGCACTTCTTACAACTACTCAAGAAATTAGTTTTTATAGCCAGAAGTTAAATTTTCTAATCCAACAATGCCCATGGTAGCCTTCAGTGTTATCCTGAATTATAACGAGGCGAATGTGGGTGGAGCCTCATAAAGTTACCATTCTGACGATAATTATTGGTGTAGATTTAAAGCCAATATACGGTACCGGCTATTTTTTTTTTCAGT
>NC_087201.1:18795152-18805152 GCF_015104395.2 Macrobrachium nipponense | reverse complement strand
AGGTTTTAAGATTCAGTCGTTTCTGCGTTTTTATGCTTTTTACGTTGATGGACAATACTTAGCGGAGTGCTGTCTTCTCATTGTTGCTAAAATATTTTGATTACCCAATTCATTCTCATTTGTTTGTCTGATTGGCAACTTGATTGGGCACTAACATAGTAAACAGATTTCATAAAACGTTAGATGAGTGGTTAGTCACATAACAAGAAATAAACAATGGAACATAATTAGTTTTTTTTCTTCTTTTTTTGGGTGATTTGTGGATATGTGAAGGGGGCATGCTCTATTTTCATGAAGAGGTTTAAGCTGTAATTTAGGATACTAGCAAACATATGTATACAGAAATCATGTATTAAAATTCACAAAGTAATCAAGTCTATGGGCATATCCAGCCTCGTTTCACGGGTAGAACCAGCTCTGTTTCAGGGAATCTCTTCTCACCCCACCCCCTACGGAGGGGGTTGGGGTGGTAGGTAGGGTGAAACCCCATTCTAAACCATCTTAGGGGTCCCCACTATAACAGTGCCAAGTTTCATGTCCATCGGACCGGCCGTTTGGCCGTATGAATGACAAACGCACGGACAGACATTACGCCCATTATACATAGTAAGATATGTTTGCTGAAAGAGTCCACTCCACATCTTATCAATCTTTGTAACCATTAAGGTGAGAACATGAAGACATGCTTATTAGTTTGCTACATGAATTTCCTTAGTTTTGCTCTATGCACCAAATCGCCTGCTACAGCACAATTAGTATTATCTTCATAACTTATAACCATAGACTCATTTAGTCATTGCCTTTGCACTTCTTTTTGTATTTATTTATAATTTCCTAGAGAGCTTTTGTCTTATTGTTCCTGATGAGATCAAGGTACGTTCATTTATTCACCTCTTTCACTTATATTTCTGTATATATGATCTCTTCGGAAAATCTAAGGTTTTGCATATCATGTCACTTGGTAAGTTTGTGGAAACTCGTGCTTCCACATTTCTAGTTTTATGTAGTGAAAAGTTATCTTTGAATTGAGATGATATAATTCAACAACTTTGTGTAATATTTTCTAATTACGCCTGGTTATGAACTGACTGTTAAAGGAATTTTTTTTATTAGATGGTAATTATTTAATATAAAGCATTATTAGATGCTAATTATTTAATAAAAAGCATTATTAGATGCTAATTATTTAATAAAAAGCATTATTAGATGCTAATTATTTAATAAAAAGCATTATTAGAAACTAATTATTAAATAAAAAACATTATTAGATGCTAATTATTTAACAAAAAGCATTATTAGAAAGTAATTATTAAATAAAAAGCATTATTAGATGCGAATTATTAAATAAAAAGCAATATTAGCAACTAATTATTTAATATAAAGCATTATTAGATACTAATTATTTAATGAAATGCATTATTAGAAACTAATTATTTAATATAAAGCATTATTAGATACTAATTACATTATCAAATGCTAGTTATTTAATAAACAAAAAAAGGTGAGTCCCACCTCCAGCTTAACCGAAGCTCTATGCTAAAATCTATGGTCAAATAAAGCGTTGTTTCACCAACGAAAATTAAATACATATGCTGCATTTTATTGAAAATTTGTTCTGTACTGTATAACATGCAAATTATTTGTATTTTTTTACAGTTTCATTCTAATAAATCAATACAAAATTGTCTACCTTACAACAATTCCTGTATCTCTAACTGAACGCAAAACACCTTTGTCAGAACTTTTTACGTTCCTCCATAGACATTTCCTAACCGCGCCCCCCCCCCCCCCCCCCCCCCCGGCCCCCCCCCCCCCCCCCCCCCCCCCCCCGTCCCCGCCAACAAAAACAACACCAGCAAAAACAACAGCAGCAACAACAAAGTGGTTTATAGGCATACTCGCCGAGTAAGCGAAAACGTAGATCTGTTATAGGTAGTGAGAATATATGTTTAGGGCTTACTTAGTCAGTGATGCTGAAGATGATATTAAATAGGATTCTCATGCATAGGTTATCTTTACAGTTATATGATCTTTAACCACATATTATCTTTAGTTGTTTGGCCGAAAAAGGATAAAAAAAACACACAATTATGAAATGATCATAAGACAGAGAAGAGCCGCGTGGTTTCAAGGAAATCCTTTTGGTAATGTGACAGCTGTCGAGCCGTTGAATAAATCATTAGCACACAACCTCTGACGTGTGATTATTGTCGTAAAATGACGAATTCAGAATTGATCACGGTTTGCTTTAATCCCACAAAAGTATAGCTCTAATGTTTTCCCTATTAACGCGCGAACGAACACCTGGTTGCTCTTAACTTTTGCCTTCCCCAGAGACCCCACAATGTATACAAATATATGGCTCTGAATGTTGATTGCAATTTCGACGTCATTAATTAAGTGATGGAAACAAATTACACTTACTGTAGTTTTTTATTGTACTCCCATAAACAGCTGAAACCATCAATTACCCTCGGTATGTATACACGGTTCATAAATATTTGCATGTAAACTCGCGTGGTTGGCTCTGCATACGATTGAGTGACGTTATTGTCTGTATAGTATATAACAGAGGGCTTTGTATAAACGTATACAATGCCTTACGTCTCTATTTATGGCTGGCTCTCTTTATGGCCTGGAGGAAGAGGGCTATGGTGAATCCAAAGCAGGTTGGCTGAGCCGTTTAATTTGATTTATATGGGGATATTATTACTATGATATGTACCATGTATTAGGTTTCATATTGATTAATTACGTTTTATGTAACAATTAAGTCAGTGCATTATACAAAAATCATGGGCATTTTGACATCGGATTAATTTGGTTTAGTCAGTTGGACGATAAATGATTCGAACTGCTTATTGATTAAAAATTACCAATTAATAACGACTCCTTTTCATGATTAGTTAGATGCAATGTAGTACAAAAAGGGAATATGGATGTTAATAAAGCTTATATATATATATATATATATATATATATATATATATATATATATATATATATATATATATATATATATATATATATATTATATATTTATATATATATATATATATATATATATATATATATATAGATATATATATATATATAGATATATATATATAGATATATATATATATATATATATATATGTATATGCAGACATTATTATCTGGAGTCACTGGGGAAGTTCAAAATGAAAAGACAGAGAGCCAAGTACTTTCTTGTATTTAACAAATCTTCGGGGCACTAGATGTGTTGAATACACGAAAGTACTTGGCACTCTGTCTTTTCATTTTGAACTTTCCCAATGGCTTCAGCTAAGAAAGAAAATCACGTGCTCACTTTTGTTATTTCTTTTAGTATACGTAGACATAATTGAAGAAAAAAAATAGTAGAGGTTAAGTATGACAAATCGCAAATGCAAGATTGCAATACTTGTTATCCGTTTTTCCTAAATGTTGTTTCCAGTGTTCGAATTTCCCTATGATTTATGACAACTGAGTATTCCGTAATGCGATTCGGTAAAATGAAACCCCAGGGAAGAGTAAAATGTTGGTTTTCCCAAAGATGTTTAGGTATTTTATTCGATATACCGTAGATGCTCTCCTGTTTTAGTTATTTATGAGCTCATTATTATTGCCTTTTTTCTCACGGTGGCTTTAAGGAAGGACAGTTGATTCCAAATAAATATGTCTAAAGTTTCCTCATATATTTATTTATATATATTTTTTCTGCTTAAGCAATGCTCTTCTCAGGATAAATAAAAATGAATCAAACTCTTTCCTTTTGACATAAAATCATAGGGACGGCGTTTTCCAAATCTTAAATCTTTTTTGATTGGTTTCCAGGGACATCATAAAGAAATCTTAGAGCGCTGTTTTTCCAAACTTTTGCTGGAATTGTATTACGGCCAAAGAATTTTCCATGCATCGGTTAAAAAGAAAAAGAAAGAAAGAAAAAAAAGTCAATTTCGGTTGTCGCTTCGCGTCAATCTCTAGCAAATTTCATCTTGCCTCCGAGGAGATCATTTGCGCCTCCCTGAAGTACTCTAAACCATTTTTCTCTACGGAGCATTCCTTTTCTTTTTTCCTCGGAAAGAAACGGGCTGGAATGAAATTCACTCTATCCAAAGTGCAAGGTTCCCTTCTCCTTTTCTGGGGTCATGAGTGAATTTTCGTCCTTGATGCTAGTGCTTCGAAATTGAAAGTATTAATGGATTGTTTTCACCAATCAGTTATAGTCTGTAAAAGTGATATTCCGGTCGCCAACATTATCATGTAGTGATAATGTTTTCAGAGGGTGTGTTTGATTCATGTAATGAAATGATATGAACAAAATTCTGATAAGATGCTTCATCTGAAATAAAAGAGCTCACTGGATAATTGGAAAATGAAAATGAACAGGTTAGCATATTTAATGAAGAAGTCCAAGACGATGCCAAGTGTTCAAGCTTGGTGGGGATTACAAGGAATGCTACTGGAACACTTATGACACTTAAACTATGCACCCCTTAATTCCATTTACAGTTTATCCCAGAAGCCATTGCCACATACTGAATAGTCAATATTGTAAATATTGTTAATAACATACTAATACACTATATACCAGAATGCCAGTCCCTCATATCTCCCGGTGAAACAAAACCTGAAAGCTGACATCACACTCAAGGATGGGGGAATTTTATCCACAACTCAAGTATTCATCCGCTGAAACTTCCAACCTTCCTTAGAAGGGGCTCAAAGGATGTCCTGATTCAAAACAAGAAGTGCCCTTTTCATCACACAAATAGGTTGTTTTACTCTGGAAATTCTCACCCTTCCAAAAGTGCTCCTTCATACACACACCCACTTTCTCACTTGAACGTTTAGTTTCTTCCTTATCAATTTCTGCGTCATGTGTATTGCTCTCTTGGTGAATATCCTATGTATGCTTTCCTAGGTATGCTAAGTAGTATTATGGCCCTGTAATTCTGATAGTCTCCTATATCACATTTACTCTTCTACAGTGGAGCTATTGATCCTTTCACCCGTTCCTTAAGAACCTTTGATGTAACCAGAAGTACGTGGAGCACCTTAATCAGCTACTCAATCAGATTTTAATGCCTAGGCCATAGGACCTCATTCCTGACTCCGTCAACACCTAAGCTATTCCCTTCGTTCAATATCGTAGTCCTCATTTTATTCAATCCACTTCCACAGGTGTTCTCACAAATCACAGTAACCCATCGACCGCATTCAAGAAATCATTACTGACGCTTTATCCACGAAGGACGTCATTCCCCTCAGACAGCAGCTTTCCATTAACACCTTCACTTCTGGATTTCATACTTCGTCATTGACGGGTCACGGTTTGCGTACTCGCCTACCAATGGTAGCATGTTTTCGCTCCCGCCTGCAGCCGATGCGGAATCAGAAGAATTTATTTTTGGTGATTAGAAATTAATTTCTTGGTATGATGTGGCTCGGATCCCACAATAAGCTGTAGGTCCGGTTGTATATAACCAATTGGTTCCTAGCCATTTCAATAAAAACCTAATCCTTCGGGGGTCAGCCGTAGGAGTGCTGTGAATCAGCTCAGTGGTCTGGTTAAACTAAGATATACTGAGCCTCTGGATTTCATTCTCTGATAAACATTCTCAAGACGTTTTCTTGACCAGAGTAAATTCTGATTCGTCCTGATGTCCTTGTTATTATTCACTTCAATAGTTTTGCCTTCTCTGTTGTTGTTGGAGATTAAGCTTGCCTTATGCCAGCACGGGCTCTTGCTCATGAGCAGCCCGTAGGATGCCTTCTCTTTCTCTTTCTTCCTCGTCGACTGTCTAACCCATCCTCCTACGTTTCTCCGTCATCTACTCTTCTCTGATGTGTAATTATCCAGTAATCTCATGCGTTCCTTCGTTGAACCTTCAGTTTCTTTATTCTAAAACATCCAGCTTTTCCCCCCTTCCAACCCTTATATAACCGTCATTCCTCTTTCACTTTGGTCTTCAGTCTTAGCCATTTTTTTTAATCCTTATTCTCATTATATGAAATTCTCCTTTTCTCTTAGTGGAAGCCCCTAATCTTCACGATATTTGTAACCAGAGAGAGAGAGAGAGAGAGAGAGAGAGAGAGAGAGGTGACACTTTTCTTCTTCCATTGAGAACTTGGCATATTTTTCACAAATACAACATTTGCTAGTTAAAATGTTTGAAGACAAAGGACATATGTTCTCAGACTGTTTTAGTACCTAAGTGCGTTAAGGAATTAGTTTAATGGCTGTTAGATAAGTTCAAGAAAATGTCTTAAAGAAGAGCGAAGCTATTAAAGAACTCCAAAAATGCATTTTTAGCATGACTGAGCTATATACCGACATCAAGTTCTGCAACACTTAAAGTACGTGATTATTGTCAACCCCGTTTTGGTAAAGTCCATTAAATGATTCTTGAAAATATATCATCTTGTATAAATTAGATCGTCAAATATAGTAAATAGAACCAGAGATAAATTTGCTTTACATAATTATTTATTACAAAAGGAAGTTCAATTCGGCAGTTTCTATAGAGTTCGTGTATATGTTCAGAGAAGAAGCTCACACAAAATCGGGAGTAACTAATTATTATGATATGAATATTTTTTCCCCTCTTCTTTATGTCTATAAAAGGCCGACAGCGGACAAAGGACTGCATTCAGTTATAGGTTTAATTAATTTCTGGTTTGAGTTATTACTTCCGGTTCAGCTGAAATGTTCTCTTACATGACATCAAAGTATCAATTTACTAAACAATAATTGCAATGATGTTACACCATGCGGGAAAAAAGAACGTAGGCTACAGTTTCAAAATCTGTTTGTTTTTGACGATTGTTCTGGGATTCCTTATATTACAATTTGCTTATACATACATACATACATACATACATACATACATACATACTTACATACGAAGGGGCACCGTGAGGCCTTTCGACTGAATGTCCTTTGCTAAGTGAAGGACATTGAATGGAAAGGCTTCGCAGTACTCACTTTCCTCCTTGGCTTTTGCCTTTATCTATATATTCATCACGTCCCATATTTTCGTGATTCAGTTATGCTACATATGTGCGTGTGTTTTTTTGTATGTGTGTGCAATATATACACGTTAAAATTTCTTCTTTCGGAATCCATAGGTTTTGTTAGCCTCAACTGTGAATAATCATAGAAACCATACGTACATACATGTATACATACACACATATTTATATGTATATATATATATATATATATATATATATATATATATTTATAGATATAGATATATATATATATATATATATATATATATATATATAATATATTATATATATATATATATATATATGTATATATATATATATATATTATATATTATACATATCATATATATAATCTATATATATATATATATATATATATATATATACTATATATATATATATATATATATATACACATTATACATATACATATATATATATATATATATACATATATATATATATATATATATATATATATATATATATATATATATATATATGTATGTATATATATATATATATATATATATATATATATATATATATATATATATATATATATATATATATATATATATATATATATACATATATAGGGATACAATCCACAATGAAGTAATCCTTCTGTATTTAAAAAATAAAATATTTATTTCTTGTACAGGATTAAAAGCTTTCGACCATCAGCTGTGGTCTTGTTTTCTTTTTTCTTTTTTTTCTTTTTTAGTGAACAAGACCACAGCTGATGGGCGAAAGCTTCAATCCTGTACAAGAAATATATATTTTAAACTACAGAAGGATTTTACTTCATTGTGGATTGTATCCCCATTTACTTAGAGGTACGACGTAGTAACCTGGCTTCTGCATATGTATATATATATATATATATATATTATATATAATAATATAATATATATATATTATTATATATATATCTATATATATATAATTTTAAAAGTGCTTTTGCTTCCAGTCTTTCACAATGCTGTCTCCCTCTTCCAGACTATAACGACGTCACAAATTTCCTTATACACACAAAGCGTGATCCAATCACAACCACAATAATAAACCTTTTGCATCAGAGTGCAAAAGTCTCTTGCCTTCGTTTGGTGTTTATTGACTGACTTTAATAATTATTTTATTGTTTTTACTTTTGTTTTATTTTTTTTTCATTTTGACTTTTATTTTATTTTTATTTCTGTTATTATTATTTTTTCTTTTAATTCTTGTTTTTGTTATTTTATGTTTTATTTTTGATATTTATTACTTTATTATGACTGACATGCCTCTTGATAAAGCGTCGCTTTTGCCAGACAGATGGTAAGATCCATTGGCATTTTTTTTTTTTTTTTTTTTTTTTTTTTTTTTTTTTTTGCAAAACCTGACAATATTTGGGTTAACGCCTTCATAATATCTGTAACGTGAAAGAGAGCAGGAATAAAAGACTAGTGTCTCACGAAGGATGCAGTAATTAGAATGAGAAATGTACAAAAAATAAAAAAATGACTGTATACACTATATAGCCACACTTTTGTTTGTCGAAATCTTATCAGTAATAATATTTTATAAGTAGGAATATAGTAAGTGGACATTTAATAATTGCATATTGAGAAGCTGCTCGAATTAAATTGTATATTACTAATTATTGAATATTAGCTAGGTCAATAATATAACAAAGAAGCAAACACACAGTACTCCATCTCATAATCATGAAAAAAAAAAGATATGAATCACATACGTTCCTGCTGTAGTTTTTCCTTTTGTTTCTCCTTCTCCTACCAAACGCCCTTAATTTCTCACTTTCGTCGGCTTCCAAACTGAAGAAAAGTGGGACATCCCCTGAAATCAAAGGGATGAGGTCGTGATAAGCCTCGCGGTAGAAATTCCCGTATCCCTTGAGCTCCCTGTATTGTCTGCTGATTATTATCTACCTGTTTCTGTCCGGTGTAGGCACCTGGAAGTACCGTTTAGCTTCGCTGTTATCTCCTGTGGCCACGAACCGCAACATACCTTTAAACTGTAAAAAAAGAAAAAGGAAAAAAAAGTTTTAATGGTTGCCACGCTTGACCAATAGATAAACAAATGGGTGTTGTATGCACACATATCTACAATATATACATATGTATGTATATATATATATATATATATATATAGATATATATATATATATATATATATATATGATATATATATATATATATATATGTTAGGATGGCCATCGAGGGCCTATAACAAGTATGTTATTTGAAGGTAGATCTCTTCTTGTTTCTATTTCAGAGGAGTATTTTGAATTCCACGCTGAAAAAATTTCATTCGAGAGAGAGAGAGAGAGAGAGAGGAGAGAGACGAGAGAGAGAGAGAGAGAGAGAAGCTTCGTTTCACGAGTCGTCGATGCTGCATCGGTTCATTGCAGATCATTTGACCGCGTCGTCTAGTCCGTTAAATGAACATAAGGCCAAAATACTTGTGTCATGTATTCATTTCACATAATGCACTGAAGTGCATATTGGCAGTGAGTTACGAAGGGGTTGCAAAAGTGAATATTATTGCAGCGGTGTGTAAAAATCAGTGAGAGGAGTTTCAAGGCTCAGATTTGCTCCCATCATTTTCCCAGCCAGAATTATCCTCTGCACGACTGGTCACGTTTCACAAATACTTGCATGCGCTTCTTTCAATGATTTACTTGGTGAGATTCAATTGCATATTCCTTCTGATTTATTTATTTTTTCAGCCTTATTTCCCTCCTATCTCTCTAGCTTACTCTTCTCTTAGGCTGGAGAGGTGGGAGTGAAAGCATGGCTGCAGAAGTAGATATATCAAATGAAATTAAGGGGTAGTAGATATATATATATATATATATATATATATATATATATATATATATATATTATATATATACTATATATATTCTCAAGCTGATCAGCCCAGCGCTGCCTGGGAATACTCCTTAATGAACGACTGATAAACACACTCTCTCTCTC
>NC_087201.1:18785152-18790152 GCF_015104395.2 Macrobrachium nipponense | reverse complement strand
TCGTAAGTCATTCCTGTGAATTAACTGTCTTATAGTACTGTAGAACCAGCTATAGCCTGACGATGGGAAAAAAGTTGTTTTTATTACCAAATATCTATGTTTTCTGAACTTTGTATGGCACTAAAAATTTGTCTTTGTTTATCCGAAAGTCTAACGACTACAACAAGGGAGGTATTTGCAATGGAACTTCCTCTGTTGCAGAGTTTAGCTGCTTGCTTGCCATGCTCTCGCTAATTCACGTAGATTTGAAATGAAAAACGTTGTAATTGCAGACAACCAGTCCTTTGATGTGATGTAGCAGCTTTTTTGCGAAACAGGTCGTTTTTGTAGTTTTATAGTTGTGGCGCTGCACGAAAGCCGGAGAATTCGAAATAAGAATGTGACAAAAAATAGGATACAAAGAGATGAAGAAGAGACAAGATATCCGAGAGAAATTTACACAGTAGGCGCCACTGTGTGTGCTTGTGTGGTCTGTTTCCTTAACAAATATTGGTCGTCCACATTTGTATTTACCGGGCAGCACTTACGGCGAGGAAGAAGGTACTAATTGGAAAAGGCATACGTGGTTAGCTTGGAAAGGGAAGGAGGCACAAATGTACTTCCTTCGAGAGAAAAAAAAAAAATATCCCGTGGGTAAAATTATTATCGATTACAAGCCAACCACAGCTCAATCTAAAAGATTTGGTCAGCCATCTTGTGACTACGTGGCGCTTTATCAGTCGGAATATGACGTGATTACAGAGCGTTTAGGAAGATGAAACATTTTAATATAAACAAATGAATGCAATTACAAACCTATATGTCAGTCATAAAATGATTATGAAAAAAATCTGTTCACCTAATTGCGAGTTCCTTGGTATCAGGATGTTTATATTCTTTTCAAAGAATTACTTGCTATTTTAATTTCCCGTCATGAAGCAAGAAAGATTAAAGGTTTTCTGATGGCCTGGATAATATTGGGAAAACAAATAAAAGGAAAAAGTAGATGAAGATTCCGTCTCATGCTGAGTTCCCTTTGAATAGAGTTACATTTGTGTAGCCTAAGGTTTGTCCTGGGTAAATTTCAGCCAAATTCTTTAACATAATTCAAGGAAATGTAAGTAGTAGATTTATTCGAATGTAATTTTCCCCAACTAATACAGAGGACATCACCAGAATAAGCAAATTGTCCAAATTTCCATCCGGACCATCCCCGCGTGTCACCTCGAACCTTAACAAAACCAAATGGCAAGAGAAAACAATATATAATTCATATAGGCCAGGGGAGGGGGGTGGGTCGCAGGGACCAAATGTCATTAGGGCTGCCCCATTTCACAGCCATTGGTTTCATGAGAGTACGGTGTTGAAACAATGTGCTTTGCCAGGATATTTGTTCGTGACCACGCTATGCTCTGTTAAAATATGGCCAGCTATAACAGACTTCTATTATATGCAAGCACAGGTAGCATTCGAAACTCTTCCGTCATGATGGTTTTGTTTTTGTATTAAGCACGCTTTTGAAGTTGTCTCATTTTTCCACGCATTGATCTCTTTATTTCTAAGGCCTCACGAAAAAATGGAAGCTGTTTTCATGTCCGAAATTAACTGCGGAAATCGATTTGCTTTTGAGATAACTAAAGACAGCTGAAAATCAGCAGAATATTAAACAATACACTTGCACTCTCTTTTCAAAATTCATCGGAAAAGTGATTCTAATGCACCTTACGCTGGTATGATACTTTCTTCTTATAATTTTGATATTGTTTGTTTGTATGGTGTTTTTACGTTGCATGGAACCAGTGGTTATTCACCAACGGGACCAACGGCTTTACGTGACTTCCGAACCACGTCCGAGAGTGAACCTTTCTATCACCAGCAGTACACATCTCTCACTCCTCAACGGAATGGCCGAGAATCGAACCCGCGACCACCGAGGTGAGAAGCTAATACCATACCAACCACGCCGTTGAGGCGCTTAATTTTGATATTGAATCATATTAATTTAATTGAAAAGGCTCTTGAAGTACCATAATGAAAATATAATGTCCATTGTGCAAACAAAAAAAGAAGATTAGGCACAAAAAAGTAATTACACACACACACACACACACACACACACACCACACACAGGCAGACACACACACACACACATATATAATATATATATATAAATATATATATATATATATATATATATATATATATATATATATATATATATATATATACATATATATTATATATATATATATATATATATATATATATATATATATATATATAACAGATAAAAAAGCATTTCGGCAACGATGTAACGGTTGCGGCCAACACTAATAAAAACAAGGCGTGATCTGACTGCCAGGATACTCTGGACACTAGGATTTTCTCCTCATGCAAAAGTTGTAAATATTGTATTCCTAACTTCTTGCGTAAATTAAAACGTGCTAGCATCTACGGTCAAATGGAGCCTTGTTTCACCAACGAAAAATTTAAATAAATGCGCTATAATTTATTAGAAATCTTTTTTTCTGTACTGTTTAACATACACTATTTATTTTATACATTTTCATTCTAATAGATAAATCATAAATATCCTATCATTAATTCCTGTATCTTTACCTTAACTCGACGCGAAACACCTTGCTTTTCAGACCTTTTTATGCCCACCCATAGACCTTTCCCACCCCTCAACAAGAAAACAACAACAAAGTAGTTTGTAGGCTTACTTCCCGAATAAGCAAAAATCAGTTTTATAAAGAAATTACAATGATTTAAAAGCTGTTTCAGTACCGAAACCTAGGATGGTGTAGCTCTTTCAAGTAAGAACGGTAGTGACTCAGTAACGAAAAACAGCATCATATGTTTTTATTCAGTTGCCACGAAGGAAGTTCAACGAACCACTTATCATGGAACCGAAGACGCACAGTTTCTCTCAAATGAGGTGATGATTCTAAAGTTTGCGTGTTATGCAGCTGTTAAGAGGAGGAGGTCGGGGAGGGGGTGGGAGGCCCCTCAGTGAGATTTTGCTCCGCTTCATAGAAATAGAAGCTGATTACTCATGAGTAACTGAGAAGATAAATTAAGTCAAGATGAGACCGTTAACGAGTTCACCAAGGAGGTTATTGTTTGTTCTCGTCTATTTTGCTCAAATAAGCCCTTCCTGATTGCTAGATGTATCCGTAAAAGTGATTATTACAGTGCGAAGGGGACCATTCGAGCTGAAGGAGAAAATAGAAAATACAGTTAAGTATGGTTGATCGACTTCCCATAAATTTCGCTTGTAGGACTAGGCTCGTGTTATTGTTTGACTCTTATCTTTGGGAAACCACGTAAAGTATTCGAGAGAAGGAACCAACTGTCCTTCAACTCCTATGTTCCAGTCAGTTCTTTTTTTCTTCATTAAAAAGTCTGAATTCTTATTTCTCAATGAAAAATAGAAATGGGAACTTACAGGACCACTTACTGATTAAAAGAATGTGGGATTATTATCCTGCAAACTTTCATAGATTTCGTAAGAGGCCTAAGGAAGCATAGCAGTAAATGACATTCTCCAGAGCCTAACTGAAATGTAACCAAGCTGTAACCGAAAACACAGCTGGGTCAAAAGGAGGTAACTGATTTTGGGGGTTAAATCACGGGGGACATCACGAGCCTGCGCGTGTGCAGGAGAGAGAAAGAGAGAGAGAAGAGAGAGAGAGAGAGAGAGAGAGAGAGAGAGAGAGAGGTGGGTGGGGGGCCCGGGTGTTATAGGAGGGTCTCATCAGACAGTCGTAAATCTTGACTTTTTATGAAGCGTAAAAAATCGCAAAGTAACGCCGAAGGGACGATATGTTTAAGGAAAAATTCCTCTCCAGACGTATTAAGAAATACAAAAATAAAAAAGGAAAAATCCGGAGTAATATATGGCGGGTGAAAAATGCGAATGGGGGCTGAAGAAAGGAAGGAAAGAATGCAAAAGGAAAAAATCCGAGAAGCGAAAAAGCGAGAGGAGAGGAGTGAGATGAAAATGAAGTCTTGGGAAGAAGGAGAAGGTGGAAGAGGAAGGAGAATTAAGGCGAAGGGGGGGGGCGGGGGGGGGGGGGGGGGGGCGCTTTTAATATATTTTCACTTACACCGTTTTCTCGTTATAAGTCAAAGCGATACTTTTCCTCAATCAGTAGAATTTCGGCATTAGGTCTCTTGCTCTAGCACCCTTGATAATATTCTGTTTTCTTCCTAACCGTCTCACAAACTATGAATCATGGAGGCCTGCCGTGCTCATTGGCTTTTTATTAATTACCTCCATCCCCTAATGGTTGCTGTAATGGGCATTCTGTTTGTGAAGAGACGAATAGCTTTGTAATCTCTGGAGGCTTCTAATGGCACGCAGGCACGACGTCAAAAGTGGTTTCCCGATTATTTAGCACAATAATATATGATTTTTCATTCACCTCGTGTTAGGAGAGACTTTTTTTGTGTGATTTACTTACAGTATAAACTATACCCTTTTTTGTGTTTTATTTATTCGTTGCTATGTTTGTTTTGGTTGGGTTAAATGTACCTCTCTCTCTCTCTCTCTCATCTCTCATCTCTCTCTCTCTCTCTCTCTCTCTGCTTCGTCTCTCTCTCTTTCTGCAGTTTTTCTTGATTCTCATATCACTCCATAACTCATTCCATAGATTTTATAACCAATAAGTAGAAATATTAATCTGTTAGCCAATATAATAAGCTTATTATTATCTTTGTTGAATCTGTATTTTTATTTTTTTCATATTCTTTTTATGTTTGCTTTCAGTGGCGCGGCTCCAAAAATGAGATAGTTATCGTCTTGAACATTTAACATTTGTTGCTCCTAAGAACATGTTCATGGCATTTACTCTCATAAACAATTTTTCCATTATAAGAAACAAAATGAGGTAAAATGGTATTATATTATTGAATTATATTTTCATTATTTATTTACTTTTTCAATTAGTCCCCACCCGAAAATATTGAATGCGAATTATGTCCTTTACTGATAATGTGGATATCTTTGTGAAATG
>NC_087201.1:18775758-18784652 GCF_015104395.2 Macrobrachium nipponense | reverse complement strand
GTCTGTTGTGACATAAGATAGATTTTTTATTTCTGCGTGAAAATAAAGGTGTTAGAATTGGCAGAATCAAGCATACGTCATCTTCCAAGAGTCCTCGCGAAATAAACGGATTGTTTCAGAGATATAGAATTTTTAACGTGGAACTACCAACGATAATCACATCCGCAAAACTGATGCAAAAGCGAATGAAAACTGAGAAATGAGAAGCAGGAGCACGCGCCCAGTAATGTAGCGCCCAGTAATGTAAAGTCACGTAAATTTTATTTTTTTAAACGAAGGTTCGTCTCGCAACGAGTCGTGTTACATTCATGCGGTGGAGAAGACCAGTACCAACGTGCGAACCTCACAGCCTGGAATTAAGCATTAAAATATATATATATATATATATATATATATACGGTGCGACCCCCAAATCTTAATCCAAAAGAGATAATTCCAAAGAGATAGTACAATTGAGCTACGGCGACAAAATGGCTAGTAATTTATTTAATAGCTAGAAGTATAATTTTAGCTGTTACTGTAAGAGCTGTTAACCTAAAACAGCTAATTTCAATGAACTGTAGTTTGTGCTTAAGTTTCCAAAATGGTTTACGAAGAAACAACTATTAAGCAAGAATAATGAGAAAGGGAACTTCATTGGTAGAAAATGGTTTATATAGGCACACACACACACACACACACACACACACACACACACACACATATATATATATATATATAATATATATATATATATATTGTTACGAAGTGCCAAGTATCTGGTTACCATGCTCAAACATTACCTCACAAAAAAGCCAGACACCTGAACCCCATCAACCAAAACGTTTTAAACCGAGCCTGAACTACTCTAAAGGCCAATAACAGTGATCCCCTTAACAACCCTTACCTAGTATTGCAGGAAAATCAGACTAAGTTCATCAAAAACAGGTGTGGTAGGGTTAATCTTGTTAAGTAATTAAATTAATCGAAAAGGGCACCACTCCTTCAACAACTTTAAAACTATAAGTATGTTTACCCTGGATTTCAGAAGTGCAGAAGTACTTCCCTGGTATTTCTAAGTCACTTCAAATAAATTGAAGGAAAGCAAATCAATTACCACTCTATTTTTCTACCTATCATCAATATAGTCATAATCAAATATAATTATACTGGTTGTAAGATAAAGAAAACACTTTTAAAAATTTTAAATAAATACAAAAATTTATTATTAAATTCAAAATTTATAAGTGAAATTATCAATATCAGGGAAAATTACTGTTACTTGAAAACAAGTAAAGTTTATTAATTCTTGAATCAAATTAGTAAAATTAAATCAAAATAATTTATCACAAAATTCAAGAAAATTATTTCAATCAAAATTCAAAAGTGTTAGGCAATATTGAAAATTTAAAATTAATTCACAAGTTGCTAAACAACAATAAAACTTGAAAAGAATTCTAAGTAAATGCAAATTAATCCATAAATGTTAAATTTAATCAAATGTGCAATGAATTAACGCAAATGAAAATAACTAAGTCAACTAAATTGTGAATGCAAATGAAAATATAAAATAAAAAGATACACTTCAATAAGAAAATGAATAAGTGCACAAACAATGGAACAGACACAAACACAAAAAAATATCTGTAATGTGTAAGTGTAAATCTTTTACACTCAAAAACACTGTAACCAACAGTTTTTTTTTTTTACCAAACCAATTATTAGTTATTAGTTAAACAACCCCATTCCTATCCGTTATTACTTAAACACACTCCCTATCCATTATTAGTTGCAACTAATAAAAATATAACACACTTTACCTTGGTATACCAATTTCTTTCTCTGCTGCAGTCTTGTCTTACACAATTTCACAAAAACCAGGCGCCGTTACGAAATAATGTCT
The DNA here is from genome assembly GCF_015104395.2 of Macrobrachium nipponense. Classification (NCBI taxonomy): domain Eukaryota; kingdom Metazoa; phylum Arthropoda; class Malacostraca; order Decapoda; family Palaemonidae; genus Macrobrachium; species Macrobrachium nipponense. The sequence continues at coordinate 18,782,770 of NC_087201.1, read as the reverse complement.
GTTCAGATTCCACAAAAGAAACTAAATAATACTAAATAAACTCTAAGAATATCAAATATTAAATTCTCACAAGTTACGAGTAACCAAATTTACGTTATGTTAATATAATCTCGATGTAGAGAGAGAGAGAGAGAGAGAGAGAGAGAGAGAGAGAGAGAGATCTAACTGCCTCGAGGTTCTATGATCGAATGAATTCTCTTCCTTTAATGGAAATTCGACTAGGCAGATGATACAAAATCTTGACACGAAAGCTTCCAGTAGCTTGGAAATCTGATGCAATCTTCATAAAGAAATGTGTAACATGCACGTGGTACTCGGCAAAAACATACACATACAAGACAAGTCTGTTAAAAAAAAGAAAGACGTACCCGACTCGATCGAGACGAAGAAGTCTTATCACGTACGATGACAGATTCTCCAAAACACAAGTGAAGATTTGAGATCGCTTATCAAGACGCGTTGACAGATTAGGGAAGCAAACGGAGATCTCTCTCTTTTTACGTTATATCACATTCTCTTACACACGTAATGCTAAATCTGAACACACATTTCAAACATCCTATTCTAAGCTATATAGGAATCTGAAAAAATGTTACACCAATCTACATGACATTTCAAAGAGGGGAAACATGCATTTTGAAAGTAGCTATATATAATATACCTCCCCCAAGAAGATTTTTTATCACGTGTTGAATCCAACGATTCGCAACGAGATAAATAATCAGCAACTACATTGTTTTTGCCACTAATGTGCTGCACTCTTAAGTTATACTGTTGCAGACACAAAGACCACCTGGTCAGTCTTTGATTATGATTTTTCATTTTCTGGATAAATGATAGTGGATTGTGATCAGACATAACTAAAATTTCTTCATTCCTAGGTCTATTCACATACACTTCAAATTTTTTCAATGCGGTGATTAAGGCTAAAGTTTCCTTCTCAATTGTCGAGTATACTTTCTGATGTTTTTTCAATTTTGTAGACATGAAGCACACCAGGATGGTAGATTATTATTTTCATCTTTTTGAAGTAGAACAGCTCCAACACCACAGTCTGACGCATCAACTTGTATCACAAATTTCTTGTCGAAGTCTGGAGCTTGAAGTACTGGTCTTGAAGTTAAAATGGCTTTTACCTTCTCAAAGGATTCTTGACACTCTGGAGTCCAAATAAACTTAGCTTTGGGACTAGTCAAGTCTGTCAAGGGAGCTACTACGGCTGAGAAATTTGGGCAAAAACGACGATAAAAACCAGCCATGCCTAAAATCTCTGTAGCTGTTTCCTGGTAGTAGGTGGGGTAGCCTTACCTTACGGATACCTTCTACATTAGCATTTACTGGGAGCAAAAGGCCTTTCCCAACTTCAACCCAAGATACTGTACAAGTTGCCTTTCCAAACTCACTCTTCTCTAAGTTGACTGTTAATCCTGCTTCTTGTAGTTTCTTGAAAACTTTCATCAAAATCTTCAGATGTTCTTCCCACGTTATAGAGTAAATCACGATGTCATCTAGGTATACACCTACTCCTTCTATCGATCCTAGCAGTTGATCCATCACTCGTTGAAATGTTGCGGGTGCATTCATCAGACCAAACGGCAGAACAGTATACTGATATAGTCCAAAAGGAGTAATAAAAGCTGACAGCAACTTCGCATTCTCATCTAAGGGAATTTGATAATATCCTTTCAACAAGCTTTTTATCTTGGAAACAACTTGGCTTGCCCAATATTATCAAGTAACTGATCTATAAGAGGCAAGGATAATTATCAGCCACATGATAGAATTCAGCTTCCTATAATCAGTACACATCCTAAAGGAACCATCCGGTTTCTTCACTAGCACACATGGAGAACTGAAGTGACTTGAACTGGGTTCTGCTAATCCATGTTGCAGCAAATACTCAACTTCTTTCTTCAAAACATCTCGATGATACGGTGATAAGCGATAGGCTCTTTGCTTGAAAGGTTTTCCATCTTCTTGAATCTTGATTTCATGCTTGGTCAGATCAGTACGTCTAGGCACATCTGAAAAAATTTCTGGAAAACTTCTAATTACATCACTTAAGTCTTCACCTTGTTCAACACTCAGATGTTTCAGTTTATCCTCCAATTTTCCAAAATTGAAGAATTATTCATCTTGCTTGCAGTTCCCAATTCGTAGCCATCATCGTCTTCTGTAGATAGTTGTTTGGGTTACTGACACCAGTTTTCAGTTTTAGTTTCTGAGAAATAAGGTTTCAAGAGGTTCACATGTATCTTCTGTTGTTTTCTTCTTCTTTCTGGTGTTTCAATCACATAAGTTCTATCACTTAACTTCTGAATTATCTTGTAAGGACCTTGAAATTTATTAGTGAGGGGAAATCTCTTGACAGGTAAGAACACTACACTGTTGACCACACTAAAACTTCTTAGCTTAGTTAGCCTTAGCATCAAATCTCCTTTTCATTTCTCTTGACTCATTTTCAAGTTTTCTAAAGAGAATTTTCTAATCTTTTTCACCTCTTCCTTAAGTTCTTCACATACTCTGCTTGGCTTTTCCTCTGATTTTCTTCCAAATTTTCTGCAAGAATCTTCAACGGTCCTTTAACTTCTCTTCCAAAATCATCTCATTAGGTGAACATCCCATACTTTCTTGATAAGCACTCCTAACTTCAAACAGCATTAATGGTTAAACCAACATCCCATTTCTCTTCCTGACTCAGAACAATACTTTTTCAGCATACTTTTCAATGTCTGGTGGAAACTTTCCAAGGCACCTTGAGTTTCTGGATGATAGGCAAGTGGATAACTGTTGTTTCACTCTAACAAATTCATCACATCCTGGAATAACTTTGAAGTAAAGTTTGTTCCTCTGTCACTTTGTACTATTTCTGGTATTCCAAACTTTGAGAAAAACTCCACAAGTTTTTCAGCAAACTATCTTGGCAGATATGTTTCTAACAGGGATTGCTTTCTGGATACCTTGTCACAGGACACATTAATGTCAACAAATACTCATTTCCTTTCTTTGTCTTCAGCAATGGTCCAACCATATCTATAATCACTTTGCTAAAGGGTTCTCCTCTAACTTCTATAGGGTTGTAGGGGGGCTTTCTTGATGGTTTCATTCTTTTGGTTTTCCCAGCTATCTGGCAGGTTATGACACTCACGACAAAACCTGCTAACATCTTGTGAAGTCCAGGCCAGAAAAAAATATTTCATGATCTCTCCACAGTCTTCCTGATTCCCATATGTCCAGACTCATGAGCTACTGCAACCACTTGCTTTCTCATGGATATGGAATCAAAATTTGATGATATTCGCCCCATACAGCATCTCCTGGTATATCTGTAGGTCTATACTTCCTCATCAGCAAACCTTCCTTCAGATAGTAACAGGTAGGAGGCTTTGTTGCATCTCTTCTCGATCAACAACTCTGAAGAACAAATCAGTTAACGATGCATCCTTCTTCTGCAAGTCCATCAGCTTCTCTCTTGTCACTTGACCAACTTCAAGGGTTGAATTCTCAATATCTGCTAACTCAGCTACTGTAGTTTCACTACTGTCTTCAGCAACACTTTGACTACTCGGAGTCTCTTCAGGAACATCAGGTTCTTCTTCTTCGTCGTCGTCGTCTTCTTCATCTTCTTGGGAAATCTCTTCTTGATCAGCACTATCGGAAACTTCACTTCCCTGGAATAATTCTTCTAAGCACAAAAATCCTTCACTTGATCCTTCTTGGGTGTGTAAATCCTCAGTTTCTTCACCTTACAGTCGTAGTCCTCGTCATACTTCTGGTAGTTACACAACTAGGAAACAGGTGGGGTTATTCTTCTCCAACTCTACTGTAGGACTAATCCTCAATGGTTTGTCTGTCACTACAGACAAGGAATAAATGGCACACCACCAACTTCATTCCCCAACAGAATATGTATACCTTCCACAGCTAGTGAGTCCTTTACAGCAAAATCAAACATTCCCTGTCACCAATTCACATGACAGGTGTAAGCGGCATACAGGAGTTACTTTTTCCTCTCCTCCTATACCCTTCAAAATAACTGAATCTCCTGTGAGACTCTTCTCCAACTGAGGGTGAGAACCACGCACTACCACACTATGGTTACTCCCTGTATCACGTAATATCTTGACTGGTACTTGCATACTTCCATTCTTGAGTTGACAGCATACCCTCATAGATATATGGCTTAAAAGCCTCCACACTGCTTAGCCACTCACTGCCTTGAGGTAACATTTCCACTGGTTGCTAAACATTCAGCTTGTTTAGTTTCATTCTTCTCTGGAGTCTGATTCTTTCCACACTGAACTTCGTAGTTTGTTTCACCTGGTCACCTTTTACAACTTGACCAACTGGTTTTGACTGCTGTTTGATTCCTTGTAACACGCTTGACTGTATTGTCCTACTCTTCCACACTTGAAACAGACAACATTAGGTTTCTGTAACTGTCTTGAAAAACAAATGGATGAGGATTTCACATTAGTTTTGCTGAGTTGTATTACCTTGTGTACTCTTGGTAGTATCACTTGTAGATTTCCCATTAAATTTGTTCCTGTTATTTGGATAAGACTTAAAACCTGGGCGTTGTTGACTCTGGCACCTTGACATTGTAATTACGCTTGCTACTGATTATATTGTAATCTTCACTAAGGGTAGTAGCTTTGTCAAGTTTCTTCACTTCTCTCTCTCTTAAATAAGCTCTTATATGTTGCAGGAATTCCCTTAAGATACTGTTCAAGAACAAGTAACTCTTCTAACTCATCAAAAGTTTTAAACTTTAGCAGCTTCTACCCAACGTTTGAAACACCTTCTCAACTTTGTACATATCTAAGAATGTTCCCTTCTCATCTTTTCTCAAATTTCTGAATCTCTCATTGTAGTACTCTGGGGTCATCTGGTAAACTTGTAGCACACTGTGTTTAAGTACCTTGTAGTCTTTACACTGATCAGCTGTTAAGGCTAGATAAGCACTTCTCCCTTTACCAATCAAGGAAGCACTTTGTAGCAAAACTTACCATTTATCCTCTGGCCATCCCATACCTGAAGCCACTTTCTCAAAGTGATCAAAAAAAACTCATCTGGAGCTTCTTCAGTAACTTAGGGATTAACTTCTGTACTCTCACTACATCAAATACAGGGTCTTGATTACCTTGGTTAGGGTTAGACGGTGTTACAGGTAATGTGGATTCCTAGCTCGTATTAATTCCATTTCCCTTTCATGTCTTGCAATTTCTCTTTCCTCTTTTATCCTCTCTCTTTCCTCTTCTGCTGCTTTTTCTTCTTCTCTTTCTCTTCTTTCTTGTTTTTCCCTGTCTATTCTCTCTCTTCAGCTTGCATTCTTTCTCTTTCAGCAAGCATTTTTAGCTTAATCAAATTCTCTTCTGCTTCAATGCGTCTAAGCTCTAACTCTGCATCACTTTTCTCTTTCTTTTGCTGCTTGCTTATTTAAGAGATCAGCACGTGCTACATTCAACAACTCCTGAGCCAATTCTAACTCATCTTCATCAGTTATTCTACCAGAGTTTATCAATGATTCCATAGCAATACATCTTATTTGTGCCTTTACCATACTAGTAGACACATAACCACCACATGCCTCTGCTAAAGCGCTCCACTGTGCTCTAGACAGAGTGGTTTCAGACAAAACTTGGACGGAAGGGGCTGCTAAAAATTCTGAACATTGAACTGAGCCATTTTCCTCTAAGTTATCAACTTACAATTCAATACAATAAATGCAAAACAAAACTATATGGTCACTCTCCTAACAAAACATATCCCTAACACCACCAGTATATTCTAGAGTGATAATGAAATCTGCTTTCCCGGGTCTCTGGGAACCATTAAACAATGTTTACGAAGTGCCAAGTATCTGGTTACCATGCATCAAACATTACCTTACAAAAAGCCAGACACTGAACCCTCATAACACGTTTAAACGACTGAATACTCTAAAGGCAACAGTGATCCCTTAACACTTACCAGTATTGCAGAAAAGAAAATCAGACTAAGTTCATCAAAAACAGGGTGTGAGGTCAATATTGTAAGTAATTAAATTAATCAAAGGGCATCACTCCCTTCAACAACTTTAAAACTAAGTATTTCCCTGATTTCAGAGTCTAAGTACTTCCCTGTTCTAAGCACTTCAAATAAATTGAAGAAAGCAAATCAATTACCACTCTATTTTTCTACCTATCATCAATATAGTCATAATCAAATATAATTATACTGGTGTAAGATAAAGAAAACACTTATAAAAATTTTAAATACAAAAATTTATTATTAAATTCAAAATTTATAAGTGAAATTCACAATATCAGGGAAAATTACTGTTACTTGAAAACAAAGTAAAGTTTAATTAATTCTTGAATCAAATTAAGTAAAATTAAATCAAAATTAATTTATCCCCCTCCCAAATTCAAGAAAATTAATTCAATCAAAATTCAAAGGTGTTAGGCAATATTGAAAATTTGAAATTAATTCACAAGTGCTAAACAACAATAAAACTTGAAAAGAATTCTAAGTAAATGCAAATTAATTCATAAATGTTAAATTTAATCAAATGTGCAATGATTAAGCAATGAAAATAACTAAGTCAACTAAATTGTGAATGCAAATGAAAATATAAAATAAAAAAGACACACTTCAATAAGAAAATGAATAAGTGCACAAACAATGGAACAAACACAAAACACAAAAAAAAATCAGTAATGTGTAAGTGTAAAATCTTTTACACTCAAAAAACACTGTAACCAACAGTTTTTTACCAAACCAATTATTAGTTATTAGTTAAACACCATTCCTATCCGTTATTACTTAAACACACTCCCTATCCATTATTAGTTACTAATAAAAATATAACACACTTTACCTTGGTATACCAATTTCTTTCTTTGCTGCAGTCTTGTCTTACACAATTTCACAAAAACCAGGCGCCGTTACGAAATAATGTCTGTTCAGATTCCACAAAAGAAACTAAATAATACTAAATAAACTCTAAGAAATGAGAGAGAGAGAGAGA
>NC_087201.1:18763258-18770758 GCF_015104395.2 Macrobrachium nipponense | reverse complement strand
CAAATAGAGCGATGTTTTCACCAACGAAAATTAATAATTGTTCTGTACTGTTTAACATGCACATTATTTATTTATTTTTTACGTTTTTCATGCTAATAGATAAATCATAAATATCCTAATCCTAAACTCCTGTATCTTTAAATCAACGAAAGCCACCTTCTTCAGACTTTCCTACCCTCAACAACAACAACAAAGTAGTTATAGGCTTACTCCCAGAGTAAGCAAAATTTTTGCAGGAGTAAAGAACCTTTTTCCTTACGTGGTGACCTATAATTCAGTATACATTTACCTTCAATATAATGGCAGCAAGTTCCATCAACTTGCAAATTCAAATTCAAAGAGTAAGCAACTCTCTTATTCATGAATAATGGCATTTTTACGCTTCATTATTTAATTTTATCAATTAACATCATGTTATTCATCTGCTAATAATCAGAACAAATCCTCGAGAATCAGAGAATAGAAAGACCATACACTAACAAATGTGTTTAAAAACAGTTACTCAAAATATATTCATTTCCATTCTTTGCTGCGTGATCTCCATAGGATAATTCAGAAATCAATAAAAAAAAATTGAAAAGAAATGCATTTTTTAAAATCTACAATTTTTCATGACAAAACTAGTGGTTCAAGAGCAAGTATCTCGGCTATATAAACTCACTATTTATAAGCTAGGATATTTCTTTATATAATCTTTCTTGTTCTTTGATCGAGTAAACTAATTATTCTCTTAACCGTTCAAATTTAAGTCGCAGTAATATTATTTCCAAGAATTGAAACTTTAAGTACAATATCGAGAGAGAGAGAGAGAGAGAGAGAGAGAGAGAGAGAGAGAATTAATATTAGGACGAGAACAATCCAGTCTTGTACTGAAAGTTTACGTTCATACAAGTAATCAGCCGTGATTATTTCAATAACAATAAGTCTCGGAAGGCTTTAACACATTGACTGCTTGTTTTTGCAGTGTGATGTTAAAATAAACAGCCCTCTTTGCAATCCCATTTTCTTTTTGTTCGAGGTACAGTCTTGCGTAATCAAATAACGACTATTGAAAGAAAAGGCTTCGAACCAAACGTCATTTTAGCCTTTTCCATAGGGCCTCTTCCCTACTCTCCCACCCCCAAAATAGAACAAAAACAACAACAATAACATAGCCGAGTAAGAAACGACAAATTGCATGACAATAAGATACTAATGCAAGCATGCAAGCATCACACTAATCCTGAGACAAATAAACAACCTGCTATTTCTTCGTGTCCTCAGATGCGGAGCCTGGATGAAGAGATTGTATGCTAAGGCACCGTTAAATCAAAAGAAGTGACGCTGATGAAGATCATGTAAGATGACTCGTGAAGGGGATGCAGGAAACCTGAGTCATCTTGTCAACAACGCGAAGTCCCCCACATCAGAGCTCATTTATGATGGCTAATGAAGGTCATTTGTCTTCTTCTGATCGTCCTCTTGTTTTCCCTACTTCAAGAAGCATTCAGGTTTAATGGTGTCTTATTTCATGCAATCTGCATCATATGACTGTCATGACATTTCACAAAGATATCATTAGTAAAGTCATAATTCGCATCAATATTTTTCGTGACTAATTGAAAAAGTAAATAAATAATGAAAATATAATTCAATAATATAATACCATTTTACCTCATTTTGTTTCTTATAATGGAAAAATTGTTTATGAGAGGAGTAAATGCCATGAACATGTTCTTAGGAGCAACAAATGTTAAATGTTCAAGACGATAATTATCTCATTTTTGGAGCCGCGCCACTGAAAGCAAACATAAAAGAATATGCAAAAATAAAAAATCAGATTCAACAAAGAATATAATAAGCTTATATATTGACAGACAGATGATATTTCCATCCTTATTGGTTATAAAATTTATGGATTGAGTTAAGGAGTAATATTGAGGATCAAGAAAAACTGCTAGGAGGCATAAGAGAGAGAGAGAGAGAGAAGAGAGAGAGAGAGAGAGAGTATAGTTAATAACGTGATTCCGCCACAAAATAAATCACTCAAAAAGAATCTCTCCTACACGAGGTGAATGAAAAATCATATATTATTCTACTAGATAATAGGGGAACCACTTTTGGTGTCGTGCCTGTGAGCCATTACAAGGCCTCCAGAGATTACAAAGCTATTCGTCTCTCCACAAACAGAACGCCATTACACCAACCATTAAGGGATGGAGGTAATTAATAAGAAGCCAATGAGCACGGCAGCCTCTATGACGCATAGTTCATAAGACGGTTAGGAAGAAAACAGAATATTATCAAGGGCGCTACGGCAAGAGACCTAATGTCATAATTATACGGACTGAGGGAAAATATAGCTTTGACTTATAACGAGAAACGGTGCAAGTGAATATGAGTCACAGAATAGATGAAGGAAGGAAAGATGGCAGAATGATGTATGCATTCAGAAAGAATCTTGAAGTGTCCATGGAAGCCATTGCAGTATCCATGAAAGCCACTGTTGGCAAGTATGAATGGACATCATTTCGTTTGGCTTTTCAATGTGAATGAAATGAAAAAGATGGAAGTTATACAGATAAAGTGTTTGCAAAGAATATTTTCAAAAAAGCATTTCAATATTCTGTATTCCCATTTTCAAACTTGTTTTATACGTCATAAGCTCCCCTTTGGCTTTTCCAGGGCCATCTTCCTTATTTCTCATTTCTTTTTCCATTAGCCTTCGCCATTTCATCTTTGCTATTTCTCCGCGTGTCATATTGTTACTTTGTCGACTTTTCTTGTCCAATACCTTTTACGGCTGTGTGCCTGTTCACCCTCTTTCGTCAGGTTTTATATCACATTTCTCCTATCCCCCCAACCCCCACGTCTTATCTCCTTCCCTCTTCCCTCTTCTCCTCCTTGCCAAGACTTCACTGTCATCTCCTTCCTCTCCTCTCGCTTTTCGCTTCTCGGATTTTTCCTTTTGCAATCTTTTCCTTCCTTGTCTCAGCCCTCATTCGCATTTTCACCGCCATACCACTCCGGATTTTTTCTTTTTTATTATTTCCTAATACATCTGCAGAGGAATTCCATAACCATATCGTCCCTTCGGCGTTATTTTGCGATTTTTTACGCTTCATAAAAAGTCAAGATTTACGACAGTCTGATGAGAACCCTCCTAATAACACCCGGGCCCCCCTACTACCTCTTTCCTCTCTCTCTCTCTCTCTCTCTCTCTCTCTCTCTCTCTCTTCTGCACACGCACAGGCTCGTGATGCCCCCGTGAATTTCCCCCCCAATTCAGTTACCTCCTTTTGACCCGGCTGTGTTTTCGGTTACATTTCAGTTAGGCTCTGGAGAATGTAATTTACTGCTCTGTTTCCTTAGGCCTCTTACTAATCTATGAAAGTTTGCATGATAATAATCCCACATTCTTTTAATCCGTGAGTGGTCCTGTAAGTTCTCATTTCTATTTTTCATTGAGAAATAAGAATTCAGACTTTTTAATGAAGAAAGAAAGAACTGACTGGAACATAGGAGTTGAAGGACAGTTGGTTCCTTCTCTCGAATACTTTGGGTAGTTTTCCAAAGATAAAAGTCAAACAATAACACGAGTCCATTCCTTCAAGCGAAGTTTATGGGAACTCGATGGACCGTACTTGACTGTATTTTCTATTTTCTCCTTCAGCTCAAATGATCCCCTTCGCACTGTAATAATCACTGTATACGGATACATCTAGGAATCAGGAAGGGCTTATTTGAGCAAAAAAGACGCGGACAAAAACAGTAACCTCCTTGGATGAACACGTTAACAGTCTTTTCTTGACTTGATTTAATGTACTCAGTCACTCATGGGTAATCAGCTTCCATTATTTTTTATGAAGCGAGCAAAATCTCACTGAGTGGCCTCCACACTCCCAAGCCTCCTCTGTTAACAGCTGCATAACAAGCAAACTTTAAAATCATCACCTCATTTGGGAGAAACTGTGGATCTTCGGTTCCACGTTAAGTGGGTCGTTGAACATCCTTTGTGGCAACTGAATAAAACATGTGATGCTGTTTTTCGTTACTGAGCCACTACCGTTCTAACTTGAAAGCGCTGCACCATCCTAGGTTTCGGTACTGAAACAGCTTTTTAATCATACCAGCGTAAGGTGCATTAGAATCACTTCTTCGATGAATTTTGAAAAGAGAGTGCAAGTGCATTGTTAATATTCTGCTGATTTTCAGCTGTCTTTAGTTATCTCAAAACCAATTCGATTCCGCAGTCAATTTCGGCATGAAAACAGCTTCCATCTTATCGTGAGGATTTAGAAATAAAAAGAGATCAATGAGTCAAAAATGAGACAACTTCAAAAGCGAGTTAAATACACAAACCAAACCATCTCGACGGAAGAGTTTCGAATGATACTTATGCTGCACTACAATAGAAGTCTATTGTAGCTTGCCATATTCTAAAAAGAGCATAGTGTGGTCACGAACAAATATCCTGGCAAAGCACATTGTTTCGTACTCTCATGAAACCAATGGCTGTGAAAGGGGCAGCCCTAATGACATTTGGCCATGCGATCCCAGCTGGCCTATAGGAATGATATTGTTTTCTCTTGCCATTTGGTTTTTGTTAAGGTTCGAGGTGGACACTCGGTGATGGTCCGGATGGAAATTTGACAATTTGCTTCTTCTGGTGATGATCTGTATTAGATGGGGGAAATTACATTCTTCAATAAATCTACTATTTACATTTCCTTGAATTAGGTTAAAGAATTTGGCTGATATTTCCTCAGGGCATTCACCTTTTCAAGTAAAAACTAGTAGTAAATCGTCATCATCTAATTTTAAAAGTTAATATTCTTATGATAAAAGGATCCCTAGGGTACATAAATGTAACTATTCGAAGGGAATTACCATGAAAACGTCAACTTCTTTTGTTGTACTCACTGGCAGAAACCACTAAAGTTACAGAGAAATTTTCATCTTCCTTTTTCCTATCATATGTTTTCCCAATATTAGCCATACTATCAGAAAACTTTTAATTTCTCTTGCTCCATGACGGGAGACAAGTAATTCTTTGAAAAAAATATTCACATCCTGATACCAAGGAACTCGCAATTAAGTGGATAGATTTTTTTCATAATCATTTCATGACTGAAATATAGGTTTGTAATTGCATTCATTTGTTTATATTAAAATGCTTCATCTCCCTAAATCCGTTGTATTCACATGTCATATTACGACTGATAAAATGAGTTGGATAAAGAGCCACTTAATCCCTAGATAGTTGATCATATCTTTTAGATTGATCTGTGGATGGCTTGTCATCGAAAATTTTTACCCACGGGATATTTTTTTTTTCCCCTCTCGGAGGGAACTACATTTCCCTTTCCAAACTAACCGCATATGCCTTTTCCATTCAGTACCTTCTTCCTCGCCGTAAGTGCTGCCCGGTAAATACAAATGTGGACGACCAATATTTGTTAAGGAAACAGACCACACACACACACACACACACAGTGGCGCCTACTGCCTAAATTCCTCTTGGATATCCTGTCTCTTCTTCATCTCTTTTTGTATCCCATTTTTCTTTATTATGTTACATATTTATTTCGAATTCTCCGGCTTTCGTGCAGCGCCACAACTATAAAACTACAAAAACGACTGTTCGCAAAAGCTGCTACATCACATCAAAGGACTGATTGTCTGCAATCACGACCGTTTTTCATTTCAAATCTACGTGAATTTAGCGAGAGCATGGCAAGCAAGCAGCTAAACTCTGCAACAGAGGAAGTTCCATTGCAAAAAGCTTCCTTGTTGTAGTCGTTAGATTAGGGACTTGGCCGTGAGACTTTCGGGTAAACAGAGACAAATTCAGTTCGGAAAGAAAGCAATATATCTAAGACGAGAACGTATTTATTTTGAGTGTCATACAAAGTTCAGAAAACTAGATATTTGGCAATAAGATAAATTTGTGTCCATCGTCAGGCAATAGCTGGTTCTACAGTACTTTCAGACATATAATTAATAGGTAAGACTAAAGATAAAATTCTGCCATTATCTGTTTCAATGTAATTTCATGAGTGCTTGACTTCAACTGCTGTTTTATTAAACCCATCCAGTTATGAAATAATTGCGTTATAAAATTCCATTTAACTGTTTTCATGGTTACCGGAAAATTTAATATTCGAATTCCATGTAGCCAGAACTCTAAGGTTATTCTATATGTTAACTGAAACAGTAGGTCAATTCAGGTAATTAATATGTGCATGTGCGTGCGTGCGTGTGTGTGTGTGTATGTGTGAGAGAGAGAGAGAGAGAGAGAGAGAGAGAATTTTGAGTTGAATTGAATTAAATATAGAATTTAGGCCAAAGGCCAAGCACTGGGATCCCTATGAGGTCATTCAGCGCTGAAACTGAAAATTAACAGTGAAAGGTTTGACAGGTGTAACAAGAAGAAAACCTCAAAAGCAGTTGCACAATGAATCAATGTTAAGAGAGGGTGGAAAGTAAGATGGAGAATGAGAATATGAAAAGGGGGTACAGTAAAAGGAACGAAAGAGGTTGCAGCTAGGGTTATAATTCATGAAGATATTACCATGAACAAACATTCAGTGTCCCAAACTTTCCCTGGGGAATGCTGTATGGAACATTGCTATATTTTCATTAGGGCGAATATCATCAATATCATTGAAAATAAAAATTTTCTTCGTTTCTTCCTCCTCCCTCCTTGACTCTTTCTCTGTGCCTGCGTTATAGCAAGTAGGTTCGTTATATTCACGCATAATCGTTACATTTAAACTTTATCATTAAGACGCAATTTTTACATTCCATTATTCATATTCACAGCCGATGCCTCACCTTTCTCTTTTCCATTTTATCCAAACCCCTACTCGTGTTAATATTCACTCTCAACTTTTCCTCGTTCGAAGCAAGATCAACGTCTTTCTTTTATTTCCTAAAGACCCTTTTTTACTACGCATAATCATTATTGTATCGCCTAGAACATTACTCTTTCACATAGCAATAACTTCTTATTTTCATATCTCGCAACTTTGCATACTCGGCAATGGATGTATAATGCACCGCTAGCTAAGATCTAGTTTTACACTCAAACCAGTCACTCTCCTTTCAAATACTTGCTACTCTTCCACCAAAATACATCTGTTCACTCTCAGACCGCAGGCTTAGTTTCCATGCCATACATCATCAACGCCATCCATATTGCCTCTCTAGTGAATCTTTCGTTCACTTTTTCTAGATCCTAGTGTGCCACTGCACGGTTATTTCTGTATCAGTCCTGTGGCTATTCTGTATTAACCCTGTGGTCATAAGTTACTGCCTCCATCAAAATCCTAACATAAAACTCCCCGGTCTTTTATCTACTTTAATTCTTACAGCCGCCTCAATCAATTTTAGCTCTATTATCATTAAAATAATCACCCTTGTCTCATATTCCTTTAGAACTTTCTCCTCATCTAAATTAGGAGCTTTCCACTCTTCGGCCTCACAATTAACCTTCTTTCGTTTGCAAGTTATTTCTTA
>NC_087201.1:18753258-18760758 GCF_015104395.2 Macrobrachium nipponense | reverse complement strand
CAGGTGCCTACACCGGACAGAAACAGGTAGATAATAATCAGCAGACAACACAGGGAGCTCAAGGGATACGGTAATTTCTATCGCGAGGCTTATCCCGACCCCATCCCTTGATTTCAGGGGATGTCCCACTTTTCTTCAGTTTGGAGGTCAACGAAAGTGAGAATTAATGGCGCTTGGTGGAAGAAAGAGAAAAAAAGGAAAAGCTACGCAGGAACACACGTGATTCAAATTAGTTTATATTTATATGAAGTATTGTGTTTGCTTCTTGGTTATATTATTGACCTAGCTATAATGATTAGTAATATACAATTTAATTCGAGCAGCTTCTCATTATGAAATTATTAAATGTCCATTTACTATATTCCTAGTTATAAAATATTATTACTGATAAGATTTCGACAAAAAAGTGTCTATATAGCATACAGTCTTTATTTTACATATCTCATTCTAATTACTGCATCCTTCGTGAGACACTAGTCTTTATTCCTGTTTCTCTTTTTACTTCACAAATATCAAGTGAGGTAAACCCAATATTGTCAGGTCGTCAAAAAAAAAAATGTCAACTGATCTTACCATCTGTTTCTGGCACAGGCAACATTTTCTAAAGAACCATGTCAGTCATAATAAAGTAATAAATAAAAATAAAAATAGAAATTTTAAAATAACAAAAATAAGAATAAAAAAAATAAATAATAATAATAATAATGATAATAATAATAATAATAGAAAATAAACATAAAATTAAAAGTCAAATAAAATAAAATAAATAAAACAAAAGTAAAAAAACAATAAAATAATGAATAAAGTCAGCCAAAAGAAGGCAAGACTTTTGCACTCTGATGAAAAAGGTTCTTTTGTGTTTGTGACTGGATCACATGCTGTGTGTGTATGATATGGAAATTTGTGACGTCGTTATAGTCTGGAAGAGGGAGACAGCATTGTGAAGGACTGAAGGAAAAAGCGACTTTTAAAATTTTACATCATATATATATATATATATATATATATATATATAGATATATATATATGTGTGTGTGTGTGTGTGTGTGTGTGTGTATATACATATATATATATATATATATATATATATATATATATATATATATATATATATATATATATATATGTATATATATATATATATATATATATATATATATATATATATGTGTGTGTGTGTGTGTGTATATATATATATATATATAATATTATATATATATATATATATATATATATATATATATATATATATATATGTTTTCCGAAAAAGGAAATTTGCACATGTGTATATTTCTCACACATAAAAAAAAACACACACACACATGAAGTATAACTGATTCACGAAAATACGGAACGTGATGAATATATAGATAAAGGCAAAAGCCACGAAGGAAAGTGAGTACTGCGAAGCCTTTCCATTCAATGTCCTTCACTTAGCAAAGGACATTGAGTCGATAGGCTTCGCAGTGCTTCTTCGTATGTATGTATGTATGTATGTATGTATGTATGTATGTATGTATGTATAAGCAAATGGGAATATATGAAATCACAGAACAATCGTCACATTCAATGTCCTTCATTTAGCAAAGGACATTGAGTCGATAGGCCTCGCAGTGCTCCTTCGTATGAATATATGTATGTATGTATGTATGTAGTGTATGTATGTATGTATGTTATATGTAAATAGGAATATATGAAATCACAGAACAATCGTCAAAAACAAACAGATTTTAAAAACTGGAGCCTACGTTCTGTTTCCCGCATGGTGTAACATCATTGCAATTATTGTTTAGCAAATTGATACTTTGATGTCATGTAAGAGAACATTTCAGCTGAACCGGAAGTAATAATCAACCAGAAATTAATTAACCTATAAATGATCAGTCCTTTGCCGCTATCGGCCTTTTATAAAAAAATAAGAGCGGGAAAAATATTCATATCATAATAATTATTAGTCACTCTGATTTGTGTGAGCTTGTTCTCTGATCATATATATACACAAAATCTATAGAAACTTCCAAATCTCATTTCCTTTTGTAATAGATAATTAATTGAGCAAATTCAACTATGGTTCTATTTACCATATTTGACGATCTAATTTATACAAGTCGATAATTTTTCAAGAATTATCGATGGTCTCTACCAAAACGGATTTGAAAATAATTTCTTCAAGTGTGGCAGAGCTGAATGTCGATATATAGCGCAGTCATGCTAAAATGCCCTCTTGGGGTTCAATGATGAACTTATCAAGCAGCCATTAAACTGCTTTCTTCAACACACTTAAGGTAATAAAAAAAGTCTGAGACACATGTTCATTGTCTTCGAACATTTTAACTAGCAAATGTTGTATCTATGAAACATATGGCATGTTCTCAATGAAAAAAGAAAAGTGTCACCTCTCTCTCTCTCTCTCTCTCTCTCTCTCTCTCTCTCTCTCTCTCTCTCTCTCTCTGGTTACAAATGTCGTGAAGAGAAGAGGAAAATTTCATATAAAGAGAATAAGGATTAAAAAAACTGACTAAGGCTGAATACCAAATGAAACAGGAATGGCGGTTATGGAAGGGTTGGAAAGAGGGAAAAAGCTGGATGTTATAGAAATAAACTGAAGGAAACGAAGAAAGCCTGAGATTGCTGGATAACACTTACCACATCAGAGAAGAGTAGATGACGGACAAACATAGGAGGATGGGTGAGACCAGAGTCAAAGTATATAGGGTCTGCTCAACTCGACAGTGGGGGCGGAGCTAATACTGTGACGTCACAAGAGTAACACTGCCCGTGCTTCTCCATTGAATTACTTAAAGAAGCTTTAGTTTTTATACATTTCATCCATATCACATGGTGATTTTCATAAAATCTTGATGATAAAATCTGTAGAGAGGTCACATATTCGATTTTTTAAATACCAATTCTCTCATTTAGTCAGCAAGGCCTTGTTTTTTTATTGGCGCAAAACATACCAGTTTGAACACACTAGCTACTCCATCTTTCTTCATATATTTATTCTTTACTTATTTATTTACTTACCTATATACTGGTTTGCTGTATTTCTATTAAAGTCCATTTTTTAAACATGAACACACTCTCTCTCTCTCTTCTCTCTCTCTCTCTCTCTCTCTCTCTCTCTCTCTCTCTCTCTTCAGGTATATATCAAGATTTAAATTATTCTTAAGAAATGTATTTAATTCTGTCACTGTGTTCATACCTCACTTTGAAAGCAATTTTTTTTATGCTAAAGTTTATAATGATATTGAATTATATTTTCCAAATCTTATTATGAATACTTATTGTTATGCAATAAATACAAAAAAATTTGGATACAGGCAGCTAAAAAATGGGCAGTTACATTTGCACGACTTGACCACGAAAAGAAAAACAATATCAAAAGTATAAGAATTACATCATATACGATATAAGGTATCAAAGGAATAATGATGAAGAAAAATATACAGGGAACACATTTCCAGCAAATTTCTTATTAGCACTTCATATCCACAATAAGTATACTTCCGAACATATAAGTTTATATATAACGCAAACTGTATACATAAAGGTATTAATATGCAATTATGCACGCCTCAAACGATTATAATATTTTCGAAAAAAGTACAAAAAAGGTGGTATTCGTCAGTCTGGCTGGATGTATCTGATGACGTTTCAGATCTACGAACGTTAATTTTTATAATTTTTGCGTGCGAAGATAATGTTTTCTGTGCGCGATTATGGGTTTGAAAATAATTGTAATTTGTAATGTGGTCATATACCAATTGAAAGGATAGTTTTTGTACTTACATGGTATATGGCAAAATGTAATAAGATGAAAAATTATGTAAGAAAATGTGGTAAATATATAAAAGTTTAAAAATTTTGGTCCGTCTTGGACCTAGAATTTCCTCGAAGATTTCTGAGCACACCTATCAAGTTATTTATGCATTACATAGTAAAATTTTATCAGCTTTCTTATCCATTTTTCAGTTTCTTTCTGTCATCATCCTTTAGTCAGATACGCTACGAAACGTGAATGTATGTAGGTTGACGGATGAAGTAATTGCACATATATTGTGTGCGTAGATCATTTTTTCTGTGCGCGTTTGTGGTTTGAAAGTAATCGTAATTGTAATGTCGGCCATATATCATTTGAAAAAAAACATTCTTTGTAATTTAAGTAGTATACGGCAACATGCAATAAGAGGAAAAAAAATTTATATAAAAAAAACGCCATCGCAAAAATAGTTATATGAAAATGTTATCGTAAATATAGTTTCATAAAGGTATGGTCCTTTTGTAACTGATGACGTTTCACAAGGGGCGGGGATAGGTTTTAGTACCGCCTCGTGAGCAGACCCTGTAAACTTGACTCTGGGTTGAGAACAAGTCGAACGAGGAAGCGAGAGAAAAAAGGAAGGCAAAACTATTGAAGTGAATAATAACAAAGACATCAAGACGAATCAGAATTAACTCTGGTCAAGAACACGTATCGAGAATGTTTCTTAATTAACAGTTCTCCTAGGGCTGACCCGAAGGATTAGATTTTTATTGACGTGGCTAGGGACCAATTGGTTACATAGCAACCGGACCTACAGCTTATTGTGGGGATCCGAACATCATCATATCAAGAAATAAATTTCCATTCACCAAAATAAATTCTTCTGATTCTGCATTGGCGGCAGGCGGGAGCAAACTCGGGTACCACATTGGTAGGCGAGTACGCAAACCGTGACTCGTTCAATGACGAACTATGAAATCCAGAAGTGAAGGTGTTAATGGAAAGCTGCTGTCTGAGGGAGGGGAATGATGTCCTTCGTGAATAAAGCGTCAGTAATGATTTCTCGAATGTGGTCGATGGATTACTGTGATTTGTGAGTACGCCTGTGGAAGTGTTATTGATAAAATTATTTGACAGAATCACGAGTGAGGTCCTATGGCCGAGGTAGTTCAAATCTGATTGAATAGCTGATTAAGGAGCTCCACGTATTTCTGGTTGCATCAAAAGCTCTTAAGGAGCGAGTGAAAAAACAATGGCTCCATGTAAAAGAGTAAAATGTGATATAGGAGGTTATCAGAATTATAGGGCCATAACGCTACTCAGCATACCTAGGAAGGTGTACAATAAGATATTCATCAAGAGAACGATACACATGACAGAGGAACTGATAAGAAAGAAACTAAACGTTTCAGTAAGAAAGTGTGTGTATGTATGAAGCAGCACTTTTGCAGGAAGGGCGATAAAAATTTTTTCCCAGAGTAAAACAGCCTCTATGTGTGTGATGAAAAGGCCACTTCTTGTTTTGAATCAGGGCATCCTTTGAGTCCCTTTTAAAGAAGGTTGGAAGTTTCAGCGCATGAATACTTGAGTCGTGGATAAAATTTCCTCATCCATCAGTGCAATGTCAGCTTTAGGTTTTAGTTTCACCATGAGATGAGGGACTGGCATTTGGTATATAGTGTATTGAGAATATTGACTATTCAGTATGTGGCAATGACTTCTGGGAATAAACTGTAAATGGCTTCAGGGATTGCACAGTTCATGGGTCTTAGGTGTTCCAGTAGCATTCCTTGTAATCCCCACCACGCGTGAGAACTTCGCATCGTCTTGGATTTGTTTTAAATATGCTAACCTGTCATTTTCATTTTCCAGTTATTCCATGGTATCTTTTATTTCATATGAAGAGGTCTTATTAGAATTTTGCTCATATGCACTCCAATGCATGAATCAAACACACCCTCTAAAGAAATTATCTATACATGAGAATGTTGGTCAGCGGAATAGCACTTTATAGCCTATAACTGACGGGTAAAAACATTCCATTAAACTTCTCTAATGGGATCGGATCTATTTACATGTACTAGCTGCTCCAAAAGAAACTTTCACTTTCATAGCACCTAGCATCAAGGATGAAAATTACCCGTGACCCCGGGGAAGAAGGAAAACTTGCACTTTGGATAACTTGAATTTCATTTCAGCCCGTTTCTTTCCGAGGAGAAAAACAAACAATGCTGCCTAGAGGAGAATGGTTTAGAACACTTCAGGGAGGCGCAAATGATCTCCTCGGAGGTAAGATTAAATTTGCTAGAGATTGATGCGAAGCGACAACCAAAATTGACGTTTTTTTTTTTTTATTTTTTTTACCGATGCGTGGAAAATTCAGTGGAGGTAATACAATTCCAGCACTTTCGACAAAGTTGGAAAAACAGCGCTCTAAGATTTCTTTATGATATCCCCTAAAACCAATAAAAAAAAACAAGGTTTAAGATTTGGAAAAAACCTCGTCCCTTTAATCTAATGTCAAAAGGAAAGAGTTTGATTCATTTTTATTTATCCTGTGAAGAGCAAAGCTTCTCAGAGCAGTGCTTAAGCAAAAAATAAATAAATGAATAAATAAATAAATAAATAAGTTAACTTTAGACATATTTACTTGGAATCAATTGTCCTTCCTTAAAGCCACCGTGAGAAAAAAGGCAATAATAATGAGCATATAAATAACTAAACAGGAGAGAGCATCTACGGTATATTGAATAAAATACCTAAACAAACCATCTTTGGGAGAAAACCAACATTTTACTCTTCTCTGGGGTTTCATTAAATCAATAGCTTTATGGAAAAACTCAGTTGTCATAAATCATAGGGAATTCGATCACTGCGGAAGCAACTGTCAGGAAACCTTTGCTGCTTTACGATTTGTCATACTTAACCACTACTATTTTTTTTTCAGTCATGTCCAGCGTATACTAAGAAATCCCAAAAGTAAGCACGTGATTTTATTAATAGCTGAAGTTACTGGGAAAGTTCAAAATGAAAAGACAGTGCCAAGTACTTTCGTTTATTCAACACATCTAGTGCCCCGAAGATTTGTTAAATACACGACAGTACTTAGCAGTCTGTCTTTCATTTGAACTTTCCCAGTGACTCCAGATAATAATGTCTATATATAAAAAACTTAACTAATGTCCCTATTCCTTTTTGTATTCACATTGCATCTAACTAATTAGGAAAGTGAGTCAGTCACAACTGATAATTTTTAATCAATAAGCAGTTCGAATCAACTATCGTCCAGCAGACTAAACAAAATTCACCCAATGTCAAAATGACCATGATTGTTGTTATGCACTGGCTTAATTGTTACATAAAAACCTAATTAATCAATATGAAACCTAATACATGGTTACATATCATAGTAATAATATCCCCATATAAATCAAATTAAACGGCTCAGTCAACTGCTTTGGATTCACCATAATCCACTTCTCCAAGAAATAAAGAGAGCAAGACATAAATAGAGTCGTAAGGCACTGAATACGTTTATACCAAAGCCCTCTGGTTTATACATTTACAGAACAAATAACGCGACTCATATCTGTATGCAGACCCAAGCACGCGCGTTTACATGCAAATATTTATGAATAGTGTACATATCGAAGGTAAATTGATGGTTTTAACTGTTTATAGCAGTGCAAAAAAAAAAAAACTACGATAAGAGTAATGATTCCCATCACTTTATA
>NC_087201.1:18738258-18743258 GCF_015104395.2 Macrobrachium nipponense | reverse complement strand
AATATTCACTATTTTCATCCCTTACTTCTTATATCATTATCTTCATTATCTATTCTAGGGGTGAATTCTCTCTTATATCGTTCTGCCAGTATGTTGCAAATTTCCTTTCATCGTTAATCTCCCTTCAATTCTCAGAGGGCCTATTTCTATTCTTCTTTTATTCATCTTCTTCGCTAGAGTATAATAGTTTGGGGTTTTGCTTGATATTAATAGGGTTTTTTTCTTCCAAGTCCCGTTTTCATTTCTTTCTTTTGATTGGTATAATCTTTTGTTCTGCATTTTCTATCTTACTTTTTAGTTCTATAACTTTCCATGCATTTTTTCTTTTGCAAGACCTTTTTTCATTTTCTGATTTTCTGGAACAAGATCCTTCTGTCTCTTGGTAGGCATGACTGATGTTTACTTTTCTTCTTCGGTATATATTTATCCACTATTTTCTCCAATTTTATATATAAAATCTCCGTATTTACCCTTATGTCATCACTTACGAAAATGTTATCCAATCTTTGTTTAATTCTTCATTAATTTCTGACCATTTTATATTTTTACTGTAGAAGTGTATTTTCCATATCCTTCCCACTTTCATTTTCATTCTTGCTTATCTCTATTTTCACTTGCTTTGGAATGAACTGTTAATTCTATGACATTATGATCTGAATACTCGCATTCATAAACTATTATTTCTTTAACATAATTCATCTCGTTCACAATACTAGGTCTAAAGTATTATCCTTTCTTGTTGGCAGGTGATTTATTGTTGAATGTTGTATTCTAGTAGCATATCTAATAGCTTTTCAAATTGCCTCTTATCTTCTGCACTACTATTACTCTCTTTTTTATATGTTATAAGTACAACCACAGTCTCCTATTCGTTCTTTCCATTCTACGAAAGGAAAGTTGAAGTCCACCAGATAGGAGAATAGTCCAGTCCTTGTGATATCTACATATACATCCAATTTTTCAAATTATAAGCAAAACTCTTTAGTATTAGGAGGTCTATATTACTATGTTCATCAATTTTTCAGATTTAAATTCTACCGCTATAGTTCATTCTGAGTTACTATATTTCTCATATATTTTCCTTGTTTTTTGTCTTTCCCATATATTGCGGTTCCCCTTGATTCCTATTTTTTCTATCTGATCTATAAGTTTGTGGAACCCTTTTATTTGATCATCATTCCCAGTCTCTTGGGAATACCAGGTTTCACTTATATTCACCTTATATCTATTTTCTTTTCATTTTGGGTTAGTTCTTCTAAGTACTCTATTTTCTTTTTGAGTACTCGTAACTAAACCCTGCGCATTCATCACTATGATGGTTTGCGTGTTTTCTCCTTCATTTAATATTGGTAGTAATTAAGGATTTTCCCATGTCTCTTTCGTTCTGGTTGTTGTTCTTTTTTTTCATTTCCAGAAATTCTGACATTAAAAAAACAAACTTTCCATAATATTTGATCTTCCCTTCATCATAATTATTCATTTTGTGTTCTGAATCTGCAATTTTCTCCGTTTCTGCAATATCCTCTTGCATAATAAATACAGTTAATTATCTCTTGAGTAGAATTTCGGAGCTGATGCTTGAAAGAGAGAAAGGAATTTATCGGTTGTCATCACAGTTTTCCTGGGCAGTGCCAGGTTGGTCAGCTAGTATGTGTGTGTTATATACATCAAATATGTAATATATATATATATATAGATATATATATATATATATATATATATATATATATATATCTTAATTGGAAAGTAGTAATTAAAGAACGGGTTAAAAGTATAGGGGAGGTTCACGGAAGTCACATCACTCTTGAAATGCTTCCATGGGCATTCAGGGAGGAAGAAGAGGGGTCCGGATTCAAAAAAGGATTTGTATTTGGTAAGAAACGAATAGTAAAATGCGATTAACACTGAAGTGCACTTTACCCACTAGAAGGGAAAATGTTGCCAATATGACTTGTTAATGAACTTGATCAAGAGGAAATGTTATTTTGCAAAGAGCTGAGATATATATAGTAGATATATATATATATATATATATAGATATAATATATATATATATATATATATATATATATATATATATAATATATATATATGTGTGTGTGTGTGTGTGTGTGTGTGCGCGCGCGTGTTTTAATCGTTATCCGAAGAAAAAAAAAAGGTCTTATAAATGTGCAGAAATTAAAAGCTTTTCTAAACCGTCATGTATAACATTCATTTGTCCTCGAAATAAAGCAGCCTTACGAGCTGATTTCCACTTCAAGGGAAATTGTCATCACGTCTGGAGTCCTCGCTGGTCCCACAAGGCCAGATGGTCTGAAATAACTCCTACCTACGCGGCATAACCATACCTGCGTCTTAATACTGAATGCTGGCCTCAATAACATTGTGATTTCAAATTCTGGAATACATAGAGAAAAATATAATTTCATTTGAATCAAAACTATTTCTATCATTTTTGAAATTCTGAATACAAGGAGAAAAATATAATTTCATTTGAATCAAAACTATTTCTATCATTTTGAAATTCTGAATACAAGGAGAAAAATAGAATTTCATTTGAATCTCAAAACTATTTCTATCATTTTTGAAATTCTGAATACAAGGAGAAAAATAGAATTTCATTTGAATCAAACACTATTTCTTCATTTTTGAATAGGATATAGGTTCAACGTCAAAATCTTATTTCAATGAGGCGGAATCCAAATTTTAATATAACGTATATTGCAAGGGAAACGGGAATGTAAGAGGAGACGAGAAACTAAGATGAGAAATCCAGTTTTAAACGTGAGTGTAGTACGTATATATATATATATATATATATATATATATATATATATATATATATATATATATATATATATTATATATATATATATATATATATATATATTATATATATATATATATATATATATTATATATACTATATATATATATATATATATATATATATATATAGTGTAACACTAGTTTATGCAAATATTTCGTGAATGAAAGAAAGGTCATTCTAAGCAGAAAATGTTCTATAAACATATGCATTTAAAGGCTTCGTTTATCCGTAAGCAGCCAGCATGGCGTACGCTATGTCTGAGTAGTTAGGGATATTGGATGGGAGGGGTGGGGGGGGGGGGTGTAACATTCGTTCCCTTCAATTAGTAAATCAGCTGTGAACAGACTTCACTGTAATCTAATCTAATTTTAATAAATAGCTTTACTCGCAAGAAAGTAATGTATATGTCCCGGAATTGTTGAATCGGGAGTCAGGGAACTAGGCCTATGCTGAATGAGTGATAATGATAGTAATCATGATGACGAAGGAATGTATGTAGCGAGTTACTGCACTTGAACAAAGTCAGCTTTGCTACCTTTTTTGATTAATGCATGAAATATAATACGTACTACCTTGATCAGGAAAGACTGAAGGAAGTGAATTTCCATAAAGTTCCACTGTTTTTCGTCTGACAGAGACGAAAGCATTTTATTAAGTGTGTTTTTCCTTTCGAGTGGTGTATGATGAATACTTTTGATGGAGAACGAGGGAATTTTTGAAAATATGTTTTAAATCTTTGATCGTGTTTAATTAATTAATTGGCTTCTCTTTGATGGAGAGGAGATTCCATTCAGCTTACTTTTCTTTCCTCTATTGGATTCCAGTGAATACCATTGATGGAGAGGGAGAAGGTTTCAATGATACTTGCATTTTTCCCATTTGTTCAGAATCTAAAGAATACATCTGATTTGGAAGTATTTTTTATTTTTTGCATCGGCCTAATCGCCGATTTCCTTTTTTCTATAAACAGTGGAGATTATTATTGCGAAACCCATAAACTAAACATCATATCTGCATTATTCCACATTACTGGAACGGTAAGGCATTGTCTCCAGTTTCTTGCTCACAAAATGATTGAGGAATATGACACATATACTAACCCGAACACGGTCTTTCCGGAAAAGTGGGGCTGAGTCAAGGCTGAGTAAGCAGTGAAAGTGATCAGATACTTCTAGTCCCCCTCCCAATAGCGTACATACTCCGACATCCCATGAGCGCCATCTTACTTGGCCAGGTAATGATATCGGTTAATTTGCAAATTCACATTATCTACTTTGAATGACCTGGAAATATTTGCATAAACTCGTGTTACACCCCTGTATATATATATATATATATATATATATATATATATATATATATATATATATATATATTATATATATATATATATATATATATATATATATATATATATATATATATATATATATATATAGATAATATATTACCTTAAGATGCTGAGCACTTGGAAACTCAAAATTTGCAGCGATGAAATAATCTTCCGTTTATTTTAATATTTCACTAACATTTTCTTCTTTTATTTATTGATTGGTAATTCATATTTTTTCTAATGACTATTGCCTTCCCCCGGTTAGGTACTTCTATTGCCTTATGTTACATTCGAATGAAACACCATATTTCTTAGAAAGTTTGAATAATAATAATAATAATAATAATAATAATAATAATAATAATAATAATAATAATAATAATAATAACAATAATAATAATAATTCTGAATATAAGTCGTGGATTAAAAAAAAAAAGAATAACGCCTATTACCTTTCATTAAATAATCAAGTTCATAAAAATCAGTGAATGAATAACCTTCGCATAAAATCAAACCAAGCGAATTTTAGAATTAATAAAAGTAATGAATGAATGAAAAATTAGTATAAGTGAAGAGGAATTAAACAACGACACTTAACAAAAAGTATACATAAACTTTGCGTTGTAAACTATTGTAATATATTTATTCATCATTTTTTTTTCTTATCCAGTAAATGAAGAAATTACAAAAGACAATTCATCGGTTTCCATAATACGCCAAAAAATATGAATTGCTTCAGTGCTGTGTGCAGTGAAGATCATCATATATTCACATGTATGAATATGATGTAGGTAAAACCTTGTGATGTATATGTATATTGCGAAAGATCCCTTTACG
>NC_087201.1:18713718-18733718 GCF_015104395.2 Macrobrachium nipponense | reverse complement strand
CTCATCATGTTGGTCATGCACTGTAACCATTAAGAGAGAGAGAGAGAGAGAGAGAGAGAGAGAGAATAGTTCGACAGTGAGGATAATCTAGCAAGATCCCGTGCTGGCACAAGGCCTGCTTAAATCTTTTTTATAATGGAGTGACTAAGACGAGGAGAAGGAATATAGAAGTATAATAGAGTAATAGACAATGAAAAATTATATTATGAAGAAAGGAGATAGGGAAAACTATTATAATAAAGAGACCTTCTTAGATGATGGAGGACATGTTTCCCGGAGAGAGAGAGAGAGAGAGAGAGAGAGAGAGAGAGAGAGAGAGAACAAGCGCATAGTTTAAAGTCAAATTGGCCGAGAAACGCAAAAAGCTCGCACTGTTCCTTATAAAATAATACAAAAAATAAAAAATAACTACATCCAGCGTGAAAAATAAATCTTGAAAGACTCCTCTCAACAGGACCCTCATGAATTTCCAGTGACCTCGGCTTTTCCATGAATTAGCATACGAACACAATTCCTCGAAATTCTAAAAACAAAATTGGTTTGCCAGATCTTTCGTCCCGCGCAGTCCCGGTCCTTTTCCGAAAAACTCGTTGCCTCTGCCTCTGCAATCGGTTCTGTTTTCCTCTTTGAGATCCCAGACAAATTTCGTTTGAGCTGAAGTAGTATATATCGCTCGCTCTTTGAATCTCTGCGTTTTTCCCACTATCTATTAGTATTTACTATCTCATTTTTTTAAATGTTTCGTGTTATTTGGGACCGTATTCTGAAGTATTTTTCAACATTGGTTTATTTATTTATTTTTTTTTTTTAAGTAAAATTGTTGCTTTTACCAGAAACTGCTGTTCGGTATCTCGGTGAGGTTATACATGATGTATGCGCGTTTGCAAAGCTTCATGGTTGTTTGAATACATTTCAAAGATTGCGTTTTGATTTTAATAATAATAATAATAATAATGACTGTAAGGATTGTATCTGGAGACATCAGGATGGTGTTTGGAATAGAAAAATGCCGCCTTAGTCAACATAACAAAAAGGCAAAGTAACGAGAACTGAAGGGATAAAGCTACCTGATGGGAGCAACATCAAACACATAGATGAGACAGGATACAAATACCTGGGAATAATGGAAGGAGGGGATATAAAACACCAAGAGATGGACACGATCAGGAAAAGAATATATGCAGACTCAAGGCGATACTCAAGTCAAAACCCAACGCCGGAAATATGATAAAAGCCATAAACACATGGGCAGTGCCAGTAATCAAGATACAGCGCAGGAATAGTGGAATGGACGAAGGCAGAACTCCGCAGCATAGATCAGAAAACCAGGAAACATATGACGATACACAAAGCACTACACCCAAGAGCAAATACGGACAGACTATTCATAACACGAAAGGAAGGAGGGAGAGGACTACTAAGTATAGAGGACTGCGTCAACATCTAGAACAGAGCACTGGGGCAATATCTGAAAACCAGTGAAGACGAGTGGCTAAAGAGTGCATGGGAAGGAGGACTAATAAAAGTAGACGAAAGCCCAGAAATATACAGAGACAGGAGAATGACAGACAGAACAGAGGACTGGCACAACAAACCAATGCACGGACAATACATGAGACAGACTAAAGAACTAGCCAGCGATGACACATGGCAATGGCTACAGAGGGGAGAGCTAAAGAAGGAAACTGAAGGAATGATAACAGCGGCGCAAGATCAGGCCCTAAGAACCAGATATGTTCAAAAAACGATAGACGGCAAATAACATCTCTCCTATATGTAGGAATGCAATACGAAAAATGAACCATAAACCACATAGCAAGCGATTGCCCGGCACTTGCAACAGAACGTACAAAAAAAAAAAAAAAGGCATGATTCAGTGGCAAAAGCCTCCACACTGGAGCCTGTGCAAGAAACACCAGTTACCTTGCAGTAATAAGTGGTACGAGCACCAACCTGAGGGAGATAGAAAACGATCAGGCAAAGATCCTCTGGGACTATGGTATCAGAACGGATAGGGTGATACGTGCAAATAGACCAGACGTGACGTTGATTGACAAAGTCAAGAAGTATCGCTCAGTTGATGTCGCAATACCATGGGACACCAGAAGTTGAAGATAAAAGAGAGGGGAAAAAAATGGATAAGTATCAAGATCTAAAAATAGAAATAAGAAGGATATGGGATATGCCCAGTGGAAATCGTACCCCATAATCATAGGAGCACTAGGCACGATCCCAAGATCCCTGAAAAAGAATCTAGAAAAACTAGACGCTGAAGTAGCTCCAGGACTCATGCAGAAGAGTGATCCTAGAAACGGGCGCACCATAGTAGAAAAGTTTACGGACTCCTAAGGAGCAGGATGCAACCTGGAACCCCACACTATAAATACCACCCAGTTGAATTGGAGGACTGTGATAGAGCAAAAAAAAAAATAATAATAATAATAATAATAGACAAAATGGTAATGAAGAACAGTAAGAGAAGGAAAAAACCAACCTAAGCATGGCATGGATAGACTATAAGAAAGCCTTCGACATAGTACCTCACACATGGCTAATGAATGCCTGAAAATATATGGGGCAGAGGACAACACCATCAGCTTCCTCAAAAAATACAATGCGCAACTGGAATACAATACTTACAAGCTCTGAATAAGGCTAGCAGAGATTAATATCAGGAGAGGGATCATCCAGGGCGACTCACTTTCCCCACTAACTCTTCGCAGTAGCCATGATTCCCATGACAAAAGTACTGCAGAAGATCGATGCTGGGGTACCAACTCAAGAAAAGAGGCAACAGAATTAACCATTCTGATGTTCATGGACGACATCAAGCTGTATGGTAAGAGCATCAAGGAAATAGATACCCTAATCCAGACTGTAAGGATTGTATCTTGGGACATCAGGATGGAGTTTTGAATAGAAAAATGTGCCTTAGTCAACATACAAAAAGGCAAAGTAACAAGGACTGAAGGGATAAAGCTACCAGATGGAACAACATCAAACATAGAAAGAGACGGGATACAAATACCTGGGAATAATGGAAGGAGGGAATATAAAACATCAAGAGATGAAGGACATATCAGGAAAAATGAATATAGCAGAGACTCAAGGCGATACTCAAGTCAAAACCTACAGCGCCTCGGAAATATGATAAAAATCCATAAAACACATGGGGCCACTTGCAGTAGTCCAGATACAGCGCATGGGATAGTGGAATGGACGAATGGCAAGGAACTTCGCAGCATAGACCAGAAAACGACGAAACATATGACAATACACAAAGCACTACGCCCAAGAGCAAATACGGACAGACTATCTATAACACGGAAGGAAGGAGGAAGGGGATACTAAGCATAGAGGACTGCGCCAACATCGAGAACAGAGCACTGGGGCAATATATG
Organism: Macrobrachium nipponense; assembly: GCF_015104395.2. Lineage (NCBI taxonomy): Eukaryota > Metazoa > Arthropoda > Malacostraca > Decapoda > Palaemonidae > Macrobrachium > Macrobrachium nipponense. The sequence continues at coordinate 18,730,317 of NC_087201.1, read as the reverse complement.
AAGACCAGTGAAGACGAGTGGCTCAAGAGTGCATGGAAAAAGGACTAGTAAAAGTAGGCGAAGACCCGCCAGAAATATTTAGAGACAGGAGAAAGACAAGCAGAACAGAGGAATGGCATAACAAACTAATGCACGGACAATACATGAGACAGACTAAGGAACTAGCCAGCGTGACACTGGCAATGGCTACTGAGGGGAGAGCTCAAGAAGGAAACTGAAGAAATAATAACGCGTACAAGATCAGGCCCTTAGAACCAGATATGTCCAAAGAACGATAGATGGAAATAACATCTCTCCCATATGTAGGAAGTGCAATACGAAAAATGAGACCAAATAAACCACATAGCAAGCAAATGTCCGGCACTTGCACAGAACCAGTACAAAAAGAGGCATGATTCAGTGCAAAAGCCCTCCTCTGTACCCTGTGCAAGAAACACCAGCTACCTTGCAGTAATAAGTGGTACGAACACCACCTGAAGGAGTGATAGAAAACGGTCAGGCAAAGATCCTATGGACTATTGGTATCAAACAGATAGGGTGATACGTGCAAATAGACCAGACGTGACGTTGATTGACAAAATCAGAAAAAAGTATCACTCATGAGGTCGCAATACCATGGGACACCAGAGTTGAAAGAGGAAAGAAAAAAGGGAAAAAATGGAAAATATCAAGACCTGAAAATAGAAATAAGAACGATATGGATATGCCAGTGGAAATTGTACCCATAATCATAGGAACACTAGGCTCGTTCCAAGATCCCTGAAAAGGAATCTGGAAAAACTAGAGGCTGAAGTAGCTCCAGGACTCATGCAGAAGAGCGTGATCCTAGAAACGGCGAACATAGTAAGGAAAGTGTGGACTCCTAAGGAGGCAGGATGCAACCCGGAAACCCCACACTATAATACCACCCAGTCGAATTAGAGGACTGTGATACAGCAAAAAAAAAAAAAAAAAAAAAAAAAAAAAAATAAAAATAAAATAATAATAATAATAATAATAATGATAAAGGATGTAATCTTGGTCTTCAGTGCAAGGGAATAAGTTTGCTATAAACGTTCTGACATTATATTTTTTTGAAATCACTTTCTATACGTCTTGTTGTAAGCTTTATTTACTTTTTTATGCGATATTTGTTTGTATTTCTATCGTGATCAGGTAGTCTGACATTTTCAATGAAAAATCTCAATGTACTTCTTTCTTCTTATCAGTTTTCACAGAAACTCAATCTCTATTATAAACAAAATTTAGTACATGATGTATCTCATTAATTTTTTTACAATCGACATTAGCAATATTTCTTGCCTGGCTAGAATGAACAAGTGCTTCGTGAAGCAGTAAAAAATGTATTGGTAGGCTGTGAATCTATCGTCACTTTTTTTATTAGTAAAAAAAATGTTGATGTCTACAAATGCAAATGGAGAGAAAGTATCTTAAAATATTTCTAAGCGTACCTATTGAGTTTAGCAGAATGCTGCCGAATGCGGAAGATTGGAGAGACAGATATAATGACATAAACCCAAAGGGTTAATGTTAATTGAGAATTATGGCTTTAAGAACCTCAAATAAGGTGAAGAATGATAAGCGCCAGGAGTTCATACGACTACAAGTATGATGCTGTAGAATTTGGGTTAATTAAATATCATTAAGAGACTGACTAGGTTATTGAAGTCCCTGTTTAATTGAGGGGAAGGTACTAAAGGAATGGGTAGGAAGAAAACTCTCCCTTTGCATGAAGAAAAGACGACTAAGTTAACCAGGGACGCTAATAAGATTTTCACTGAAAAATATGGTTTATATACACTGTTTTTTATTTTTTCTAACAGATGAATAAAGATTTTCAAAGTAAAGAGAAGTAGAACTTATCGAACTCTTCTTAGAAATTTGTGCGCTCTGTGGAGAAAGTAGTTAGTTGATTCCAATTGGAAGTTTTATCTTGAAAACTGTGGATACCTAGACACGAGAATGAGAGCTCTGAAGTAAAATTCAGGTACATATTTCTCCAAGGTATTCATTGCTGTTTCTGGTGATTCAATGAGAGAAAGTCGGTGGAAATACAGTTGTGGGCGCAGTTGTTTGATTAATCAAAGTGTAGTGAATGGGATGAATGGAATGGAGCTTTTTAATTTGTTTTTAAATGGCAGAATATACAATATATTAATTGTGATGTTTAGAAGTTTGTAGTAGAGAAGTAAAAGATTTAGAATTTGTTGATAAGAAGAGAAAGTTGTGTTAGTAAAAAGATATTAAGGGTAAAATGAAGGGAGGATACGAAGTGGACGTTAGTACCAATGGTAAAAAATATTAAACTCTAGAAGAACCGTGGTAAAGGAGAGGCAAAAAGTGAAGGTGAAATCAAATTGCCGGAAGAGAATCAAGCTGGCTGTTCTTGTGAAAAATTTTTTAGAGTTCAGATGTTATAGAAAGGTTGCAAAGGAGACTAGGGAAAAATGCAAAAAATGTTTTGAAAAGGGGTCCCTAGATCTAGAGTTGTAACCATATAGAGGCCAGCGATATATTGTGTTTGTACGGATCTTGAAGAGGAAACCGAGTTTTCAAAACAGAAACGAAATGGTTTCTTGTATAGAAATGCTTCCTTGCCGGGTTTGAAAGCCATGTCAATTGGTGATATTCGGTTGAATAATTTAACTTTTTTGACAAAGATCTTATGCCATAGGGTTTTCTTTTTCTCTACTTACCAAGACTGGGCGACAACTATTAGAAGAATTGGTTTAAGCACATGACGTAGCTCAGTTACAATTTATGAGACTGAGCTAATTCTAGTTCCAAGAGGAGACAAGCGCCTTCAGTAGGAAAGAAATATGCCCGTACAGTATTGCAATCCATCATTAGGATAAAAAGAAATTATAAAAGCTAAAATAAGCATTATTGTTATCACAATCACATAAAAAGGAGATCACTCCAGGTCCTCTTCATTCGACACAAATTGATTAGAGAGGAAGAGAGGTAAACATTACTCTCCTTTGAGTTGGGAGAGGCCCCTACTGTGAAGTTTAACGAACCCGGCAGATTTAGTGATGTTGATTGCCCAGAGGCACGACTGAATGACACGATGGCGTGTCTGATTTGAAACCATCGGTGATGAATCTATGAAGGTTCCTGAGTTAGCGACGCCCTTCTTCTAAGGCTCTTTGTATCTTAAATGAGTTTCTTCCGGCTCTCTTTGTGTCATTTGCTTATAACACTATGGTAAATGGAGTTACCATTATATTACGAAATTATTTCTTCAATGTAAGAGGGGACTATCATTTCGTTTGAACAGATTTTAATGGCAAAAAAAAAAATAAATAAATAAATAAATAAATAAAAAAGGTGGTGGATGGTGGGCCGATAGGCGGGATGCCTAAAGGATGTATGTGCATGAGGTGATGATAGTCAAATAAAGCGTTCCAGAGCATTATTTTTCTTCTACACACCTACTGGAACCGTAACAAAAAACATTTTCCGGAAAGAAAAATAATCGCAGAGGTAGAACCTTCTTAAGACTGCCAAATTTGCCTCTTAAATGTATATACGATAATATGACTTGGAATTCACGTTATGAAACTAGTTAAAAGTAGTTCAATGAATCGGATGATTCATTTCCTAGTTGTTCGTAACTAAGGTTGTAGTAAACAGTGTCATGGAAGAGGTAAGGATGTGTCATGTCCAGTACCAAAATAGTTTGCACATAATGGTAACTGCTTCTAGATAATTAAATATGAGGTAAATTGAACAGATAATAAATCCTTCTGTTCCCCATCACAATAAGCAATGTAAGATGAAAACGCAGAGATAAAGAAAGAAAAGAAATAAAAGAAATATCAAAGTGTCTACCAGGCGAGGGTATTTTTGGATATTTTTTGGTTGGGTTAACGTAGACTGAAGCCGAGGACATTTGGTATAGTAAAATGACTGTATACTACTACTTCGAAGATGCCCTATAGGAGGAGGGAGGAGGACAAGAGACTTAGAACGTGCTGGATAGGACAGTGCAGAAGTTAAGTAATATCTCCGTTTAACCAGACAAGACCACCAAGCTGATTAACAGCTCTCCTAGGGCTGGCCCGAAGGATTGGATATTTCACGTGGCTAGGAACCAATTGGTCACCTAGCAACGGAACCTATTGTGGATCCGAAACCACACTATATCGAGAAATTCATTTCTATCACCAGAAATAAATTCCTCTGATTCCGCGTTGGCCGAGCCGGGATTCGAACTTCGGACAACCGGATTGGCAAGCCGAGCGCGAAAACCACTCGTCCAGCGAGAAACTGACAAAGCAGAAGATGAAGGTGAATGTTTGATGGCTCGATTCTCTGATGAGGATTTTTCTGTGTATGTTCTCTCTCTGGGTATATATATATATATATATATATATATATATATATATATATATATATATATATATATATATATATATATATGGATATATATACAATATATATATATATATATATATATATATATATATATATATATATATATATATATATATATATATATATATATATATATATATATATATATATATATATATATATATATATATATATATTATATATATATATATGTGCGTGTGTGTATATATAATATATGTGTGTGTGTGTCTGTGTGTATGTATACATTTAAGTTAAAACCATGAACTTCATATAAGTGATAATGCTTTGGCCAGGAATAGGACCTGTGTCATTTAGGCTTGACGTATAAGAAATAGGTTAGGTTGATTTCAATACAGCTATAAATATTGCCATCGAATTCTTGTTCTCTACTCTGCATAGCTAATTGCTATATTTCTGTACCTACACATAGATGACGTTTTTTACAACCACTATTATTAAGCAACATAAAATGCCCTTGGAAATGAAATACATCTTTTTTAAAATCAGATCTACTTTTTATTATGATATTAAATCATTCATTTGTAGTGCATCAAATTCCTCTTTGGTGTAAACTAGTGATGTGCAATGGAATCGAAGCTAAAACAGAAACGACGAGCAAGTCTAATATTCTGAAGACGCCACAGTAAAGAAACGCAATAAAAACTGTGTCTTGTCATAAACCTTTCATCTTGAACTTCCTCCTCTTGAAATGGCTGCTATTTCATGTTTTAAGATTCAATCTTTTCTGCGTTTTTATGCTATTACGTTTGATGGACTGTACTTAGCAGTGTAATGTCTTCTCATTGGGTTTGCTAAAATGTTTTGATTATCCAGTTAATTCTCATTTGTTTGTCTGATTGGTAACTCGATGAGCACTAACTTAGTAAACGGTTTTGCATAAAATGTTAGATGAGTGGTTTGTCACGTAACCAGAAATAAACAATGAACTTAATTAGTTTTTCTTTGGCGATTTGGGGGCATGTGAAGGGGGTATGCTCTATTCTCATGAAAAGGTTTAAGCCGTAATTTATTATATGTATACAGAAATTATGTATGAAAATTCGTAAAGTAATCAAGTCTACGGGCATAACCATCCTCGTTTCAAGGGCAGAACAGCTCCGTTTCAAGGAATCCCTTCTCACCCCCACCCCTTTCGGAGGCGGGGTAGGGTGGTAGGTAGGATGAAATCCCATTATAAACCATCTGCCAACCCCTAGCCAAGTTCCATGGCCCACATCGGACCAGCCATTTGGCCATGATTGGAATGACAGACAGACGGACAGACATTACGCCCATTATAGTAAGATATGTTTGCTGAAAGGGTCCACTCCACATCTTATTAATCTTTGTAACTATTAAGGTGAGAATATGAAGGACATGCTTGTTAGTTTGCTAGATGAACTTCCTTTTTGCTCTATGCACCAAACCTCCTGCTACAGCACATTATTATCTTTATAAGTTTTATAACCTAGATGATTTAGTCATTGCCTTTCCACCTCTTTTGTCTTTTTATTTGTAAATTCCTCGAGAGCTTTTGTCGTATTGTTCGTCGATGAGATCAAAAAGGTATGTTTATTTCTTACCTCTATACCCTGTATACATGATCTCTTCGGCAAAAAGCTAAGGTTTTGCATGTCATGTCATTTTGTGAGTTTATGGAAACTCAAGCTCCCAGCATTTTCTAGATTTATGTAGTGAAAGTTGTTTCTTTGAATTAAGCTGATATAATTCACACCTTTGTTTAATATTTTCTCATTACCTTCTGGTTATGAACTGACAGTTAAAGTATTTTTATCCAGCAAAAGGAAATCTGCACCCATAATGCGTTATTATGATGCTAATTATTTAAGAAAAATCATTATTAATCGATGCTCATTAGTAATGAAAAATAAAACATTTATTAGATGCTAAGTTATTTTAAAAAACCGCATTATTATTTGATGCTAGTTAATTTAATGAAAAAGGCCGTATTAGATGTTAATTATTTCATAAAAACAAACAAGGCGAGTCCGACCTCCAGCTTACTCGAAGTTCGTGCTAAAATCTATGGTCAAATAGAGCGTCGTTTCACCAACGGAAATTAATATAAAATACACTGTACATTATTACAAATAACTGTTCTGTACTGTTTAACATGCACATTATTTATATTTTTACAGTTTCATTCTAATAAAACCAATAAAACATTGCCTACCCTAAAATTCCTGCATCTCTAACTCAACGTGAAACCACCTTTGTCAGACCTTTTTATGCTCCTCCATAGACCTTTGCTACTCCCCGACAAGAACAACACCAGCAAGAACAACAGCAGCAACCAAAAAAGTGGTTTTTAGTCACACTCGACGAGTAAGCGAAACGTAGATCTGTTACAGATAGTGAGCCTGGAACTATATATATAAGAAAATAATGTTTAGGGCTTACTTAACAGTCATGCTGAAGATGATATTATAGGATTCTCATGTATGGGTTATCTTTATAGGTATATTTGTTTTTTGATCTTTAACCACCACACATTCTCTTTAGTTGTTGTGGCCGAAAAAAGATGTAAAAAAAGATCACACTTATGAAATGATCATAAGACGGAGAAGAATCGCGTGGTTTCACGCAAATCCTTTCGGTAATGTGACAGCAGTCGAGCTGTTGAATAAATCATTAGCACACAACCTCTCCCATGTGATTATTATCGTAAATAATGAATTGAAAATCGATCACGGTTTGTTTTAGTCGCACAAAAGCATAGCTCTAATGTTTTTTTTTTTCCTATTAACGCGCGAACGAGCAACCTGGTGCACTTAACTTTTGCCTTCCCCAGGCCCCACAATGTATACAAATATCGCTCTGAATGTTGATTACAATTTTGACGTCATTATTAAATTGATGGAAATCAATTACTCTTACTGTAGTTTTTTTGTTGTACTGCCATAACAGTTGAAACCATCAATTTACCTTCCGATATTGTACACTATTCAGTAAACTATTTACATGTCAACGCGCGTGCTTGGGGTCCTGCATACAGATATGAGTCCCCGTTACTTTTTGTTTGCTGTAGATGCATAATAGAAGGTCTTTGGTATAAACGTCATTCAGTGCCTTACGACTCCCTATTTATGTCTGGCTCTCTTTAATTTCTTGGAGGAAGTGGACTATGGTGAATCCAAAGCTTGTTGACTGGAGCCGTCTAATTTGATTTATATGGGGATATTATTACTATGATATGTACCATGTATTAGGTTTCATATTGATTAATTAGTTTTATGTAGCAATTAAGCCAGTGCATTATACAACAATCATGGGCATTTTGACATTGGTGAATTTTGTTTAGTCTGCTGGACGATAGTTGATTCGAATCTGCTTATTGATTAAAAATTATCAGTTGTGACTGACTCATTTTCCTAATTAGTTAGATGCAATGTGAATACAAAAAGGAATATGGACATTAGTTAAGTTTTTATATATATATATATATATATATATATATATATATATATATATATAATATATATTATTATCTGGAGTCACTGGGAAAGTCAAAATGAAAAGACAGAGTGCTAGTACTGTCGTGTATTTAACAAATCTTCGGGCACTAGTACTTGGCACTGTCTCTTCATTTTGAACTTTCCCAGTAAACTTCAGCTAATAAACAAAATCACGTGCTTACTTTTGTGATTCTTAGTATACGTGGACATGACTGAAAAAAAAAATAGTAGTGGGTTAAGTATGACAAATCGTAAATGGCAAGGTTGCAATAGTTGTTATCCGTTTATCCTGACAGTTGCTTCCAGTGATCGAATTCCCCTCTGATTTATGACGACTGAGTTTTCCATAAAGCTATTGATTTAATGAAACCCCAGAGAACAGTAAAATGTTGGTTTCCCAAAGGATGTTTTGTTTAGGTATTTTATTCAATATACCGTAGATACTCTCTCCTGTTTAGTTATTAATATGCTTATAATTATTGCCCTTTTTCTCACGGTGGCTTTAAGGAAGGACAATTGATTCCAAGTAAATATGTCTATAGTTAACTTATTTATTTATTTATTTATTTATTCATTTATTTATTTTTTGCTTAAGCCCACTGCATCTGAGAAGCTTTGCTCTTCACAGGATAAATAAAACTGAATCAAACTCTTTCCTTTCGACATTAAAATTAAAGGGTTACGAGTTTTTCCAAATCTTAAACCTTTTTTGATTGGTTACCAGGGACATCACATAAAGAAATCTTAGCGCTCTGTTTTTCCAAACGTTTGTCGAAAGTGCTGGAATTGCATTACCTCCACTGAATTTTCCACGCAAAAAAAAAAAAAAAAAAAAAAAAAAAAAAAAAAAAAAAACAAAAAAAAAAAAAAAAAAAAAAAAAAAAAAAAAAAAAAAACGTCAATTTCGGTTGTCGCTTCGCGTCAATCTCTAGCAAATTTAATCTTGCCTCCGAGGAGATCATTTGCGCCTCCCTGAAGTGCTCTAAACCATTCTCCTCTAGGCAGCATTGTTTTGTTTTTCCCCCTCGGAAAGAAACGGGCTGGAATGAAATTCAAGTTATCCAAAGTGCAAGTTTTCCTTCTCCTTCCCCGGGGTCACGGGTAATTTTTCATCCTTGATGCTAGTGCTACGAAAGTGAAAGTTTCTTTTGGAGCAGCTAGTACATGTAAATGGATCCGATCCCATTAGAGAAGTTGTAATGGAATGTTTTACCCGTTAGTTTATAGGCTATAAAAGTGCTATTCCGCTGACCAACATCATGTAGAGATAATTTCTTTAGAGGGTGTGTTTGATTCATGCATTGGAGTGAATATGAGCAAAATTCTAATAAGATCCTTCATCTGAAATAAAAGAGACCATGGAATAACTGGAAAACGAAAATGAACAGGTTGCATATTTAAAACAAATCCAAGACGATGTGAAGTTCTCACGCGTGGTGGGGATTACAAGGAATGCTACTGGAACACCTAAGACCCATGAACTGTGCAATCCCTGAAGCCATTTACTGTTTTATCCCAGAAGTCATTGCCACATACTGAATAGTCAATATTCTTAATATTGTTAATAATATATCATACACTATATACCAAAATGCCAGTCCCTCATCTCTCATGGTGAAACAAAACCTAAAGCTGACATTGCACTGATGGATGAGGAAATTTTATCCACGACTCAAGTATTCATGCGCTGAAACTTCCAACCTTCTTTAGTAGGACTCAAAGGATGCCCTGATTCAAAACAGAGTGGCCTTTTTCATCACACACTAGAGGCTGTTTTACTCTGGAAATTCTCGCCCTTCCTGCAGAAGTGCTGCTTCATACATACACACACTTTCTTACTGAAACGTTTAGTTTCTTTCTTATCAGTTCCTCTGTCATATGTTGCTCTCTTGTGAATATCTTATTGTACACCTTCCTAGGTATGCTGAGTAGCGTTTATGGCCCTATAATTCTGATAACCTCTTATATCACATTTTACTCTTTTACAATGGAGCAATTGTTCTTTTCACTCGCTCCTTAAGAGCTTTTGATGCAACCAGAAATACGTGGAGCACCTTAATCAGCTATTCAATCAGATTTGAACTACCTCGGCATAGGAACCTCACTCGTGATTCCGTCAACTCATTTTACTCAATAACCACTTCCACAGGCGTACTCACAAATCACAGTAATCCATCGACCACATTCAGAAATCATTACTGACGCTTTATTCACGAAGAACTCATTCCCCTCAGACAGCAGCTTTCCATTAACACCTTCACTTCTGGATTTCATAGTTCGTCATTGAACGAGTCACGGTTTGCGTACTCGCCTACCAATGTGGTAACCCGAGTTTGCTCCCGCCCGCCCTGCCACCATGCAGAATCAGAAGAATTTATTTTTGGTGATTGGAAATTTATTTCTTGATATGATGATGTTCGGATCCCCACAATAAGCTGTAGGTCCGGTTGCTATGTAACCAATTGGTCCCTAGCCACGTCAATAAAAATCTCTAATCCTTCGGGTCATCCCTAGGAGAACTGTTAATTATCAGGTCAATGGTCTGGTTAAACTAACATATACTTAACTTCTGGATTTCATTCACTGATAAAGAAACATTCTCGATACGTGTTCTTGACCAGAGTTAATTCTGATTCGTCTTGATGTCTTTGTTATTATTCACTTCAATAGTTTTGCCTTCCTCTTCTCTCGCTTCCTCGTCGACTGTCTCACCCACCCGAGTCAAAGTTTACAGGGTCTGCTCACGAGGCGGTACTAAAACCTATCCCCGCCCCTTGTGAAACGTCATTAGTTACAAAAGGACCATTCCTTTATGAAACTATATTTACGATAACATTTTCAATATAACTATTTTTGCGATGGCGTTTTTTTATATAAATTTTCCTCTTTTATTGCATGTTGCCGTATACTACGTTAAATTACAAAGAATGTTTTTTCAAATGATATATGGCACATTACAATTACGATTACTTTCAAACCCACAAACGCGCACAGAAAAAATTATCTACGCCCACAATATATGTGCAATTACTTCATCCGTCAACCTACATACTTCACGTTTCTGTAGATATCTGACTAAAGGATGATGATAGAAAGAAACTGAAAAATGGATAAGAAAGCTGATAAAATTTACTATGTAATGCATAAATAAAATTGATAGGTGTGCTCAGAAATCTTCGAGGAATTCTAGGTCAAAGACGGACCAAAATTTTTAAACTTTATGTACATATTTACCACATTTTTCTTACATATTTTTTTTCATCTTATTACATTTTGCCATATACCATGTAAAAGTAAAAAGAATATTCTTTCAATTGGTATATGACACATTACAATTACACTTATTTTCAAACCCATTATCGCGCACATAGAAAACATTATCTTCGCACGCAAAAATTATAAAAAATTAAGCGTTCGTAGATCTGAAAACGTCATTAGATACATCCGGCCAGACTGACGAATACCATTTTTGTACTTTTTTCGAAAATATTATAATCGTTTGAGGCGTGCATAATTGCATAATTAATACCTTTATGTATACAGTTTGCGTTATATATAAACTTATATGTTCGGAAGTATACTTATGTGATATGAAGTGCTAATGAGAAATTTGCTGGAAATGTGTTCCCTGTATCATTTTCTCATCATTATCCTTTGATACCTTATATCGTATATGATGTAATTCTTATACTTTTGATATTGTTTTCTTTTTCGTGGTCAAGTCGTGCAAATGTAACAGCCATTTTTTACTCTGCCTGTATCCACATTTTTTTGTATTTATTGCATAACAATAAGTATTCATAATAAGATTTGGAAAATATAATTATCTATCATTCTAACCTTTAGCATAAAAAAGTTGCTTTTCAAAGTGAGGTATGAACACAGTGACAGAATTTAAATACATTTCTTAAGAATTATTTAAAATCTTGATAATAGTTACTACCTGAAAGAGAGAGAGAGAGAGAGAGAGAGAGAGAGAGAGAGAGAGAGAGAGAGAGAGAGAGAGAGAGAGGTGTTCATGTTCTAAAAAATGGACTTTATAGAATACAGCAAACCAGTATATAGGTAAGTAAATAAATAAGTAAAGAATAAATATATGAAGAAAGCTGGAGTAGCTATGTGTGTTCAAACTGGTATATTTTGTGCAATAAAACAAGGCTTGGTGACTAAATGAGAGAATTGGTATTTAAAAAACTCGAATATGTGACCTCTCTACAGACTTTATCATCAAGATTTTATGAAAAACACCATGTGATATGGATGAAATGTATAAAAACTAAAGCTTCTTTAAGTAATTCAATGGAGAAGCACGGGCATTGTTACTCTTGTGACGTCACAGTATTAGCTCCGCCCCCACTGCCGAGTTGAGCAGGACCCCACCCTATACTTTGACTCTGGTCTCACCCATCCTCTATGTTTGTCCGTCATCTACTCTTCTCTGATGTGTAAGTGTTATCCAGCAATCTCAGGCTTTCCTTCGTTTCCTTCAGTTTATTTATTCTATAACATCCAGCTTTTTCCCTCTTCCAACCCTTCCATAACCGCCATTCCTCTTTCATTTGGTATTCAGCCTTAGTCAATTTTTTTTTAATCCTTATTCTCTTTATATGAAATTTCCTCTTCTCTTCACGACATTTGTAACCAGAGAGAGAGAGAGAGAGAGAGAGAGAGAGAGAGAGAGAGAGAGAGAGAGAGGTGACACTTTTCTTCTTTCATTGAGAACATGCCATATGTTTCATAGATACAACATTTGCTAGTTAAAATGTTCGAAGACAATGAACATGTGTTCTCAGACTTTTTTTTATTACCTTAAGTGTGTTGAAGAAGCAGTTTTAATGGCTGCTTGATAAGTTCATCATTGAACTCCAAGAGGGCTTTTTATTTTTAGCATGACTGCGCTATATATCGACATTCAGCTCTGCCACACTTGAAGAAATTATTGTCAAATCCGTTTTGGTAGAGACCATCGATAATTCTTGAAAAATTATCGTCTTGTATAAATTAGATCGTCAAATATGGTAAATAGAACCAGAGGTGAATTTGCTCCAGTTAATTATCTATTACAAAACTAAATGAGATTTGGAAGTTTCTATAGATTTCGTGTATATATATGATCAGAGAACAAGCTCACACAAATCAGAGTGACTAATAATTATTATGATATGAATATTTTTTCCCGCTCATTATTTTTTTTTTTTATAAAAGGCCGATAGCGGCAAAGGACTGATCATTTATAGGTTAATTAATTTCTGGTTGATTATTACTTCCGGTTCAGTTGAAATGTTCTCTTCCGTGACATCAAAGTATCAATTTGCTAAACAATAATTGCAATGATGTTATACCATGCGGGAAAACAGAACTGTAGGTCCAGTTTTAAAATTTGTTTGTTTTTGACGATTGTTCTGTGATTTCATATATTTCCCATTTATATACATACATACATACATACATACATACATATATTCATACGAAGAGACACTGCGAGGCCTATCGACTCAATGTCCTTTGCTAAGTGAAGGACATTGAATGTGACGATTGTTCTGTGATTTCATATATTTCCATTTGCTTATACTACATACCTACATACATACATACATACATACATACATACTACATACTACATACATACATACATACGAAGGAGCACTGCGAAGCTATCGACTCAATGTCCTTTGCTAAGTGAAGGACATTGAATGGAAAGGCTTCGCAGTACTCCACTTTCCTTCGTGGCTTTTGCCTTTATTACATATTCATCACGTTCCGTATTTTCGTGATTCAGTTATACTACATATGTGTGTTTTTTTTTTTGTATGTGTGAGAAATATACCACATGTTGGCCAATTTCCTTTTGCGGAAACCACACATATATATATATATATATATATATATATATATATATATATATATATATATATGTATGTATGTATACATATACATAGATATATATATACATATAACATATATATATATATATATATATATATATGTATATATATATATATATATATATATATATATATATATATATATATATATGTTTCCGAAAAGGATATTTGCACATGTATATATTTCTCACACATAAAAAAAACACACACACATATGTAGTATAGCTGAATCACGAAAATATGGAAAGTGAGGAATATATAGATAAAGGCAAAAGCCACGAAGGAAAGTGAGTACTGCGAAGCCTTTCCATATATTATATATTATATATATTATAGTATTATACTATATATATATATATATTATATAAATGTAAAATATCGATATATATATATTATGATGTTAAAATTTTAAAAGTGCTTTTTCTTTCCAGTCCTTCACAATGCTGTCTCCCTCTTCCAGACTATAACGACGTCACAAAAAAGTATCTTGCCTTCATTTGGTGTTTATTGGCTGAATTTATTCATTAGTTTATTGTTTTTACTTGTGTTTTATTTATTTTTATTTTTATTTTACTTTCAATTTTATGTTTATTTCTATTATTATTATTAATATTTATTTTTTTAGTTCTTATTTTTGTTATTTTAAAATTTTCTATTTTTTATTTATTATTACTTATTATGACTGACATGGTTCTTTAGAAAATGTTGCCTGTGCCAGAAACAGATGGTAAGAGCCGTTGACATGTTTTTTTTTTTCATGACCTGACAATATTGGGTTTACCTCTCTTGATATTTGTAAAGTAAAAAGAGAATAAAAGACTAGTGTCTCACGAAGGATGCAGTAATTAGAATGAGATATGTAAAATAAAGACTGTATGCTATTTAGACACTTGTTTGTCGAAATCTTATCAGTAATAATATGATTAACTACTATCTATTTCAAGGCCCATGACACCCTCCTTTTTTTTTTATATAACTAATGAACTAGGCTTCTGATTAAGGTGAAACCAAAACCACCAGAGTTTGAGACACCGACCTAATTAAGAAAAATGGATTCAAGCATCTACTCCGCATTATTGTTCTTAATTTATATCGAGAAATGTCATCTCAATTTTGTGGCATGGTGAGAACGGAAATTAAGACCTGGCAACTAGGCGCAGAAAGAGTGTGTCGACCATGACGTGGGGCCCCTGTGACGTTTACACCTGCACGCCCCCGTTTCTGTATGGTTATGAAATAATATATAAGTTGTGGTGAATTATACTGTTTATTTAATGGAATCTAAAAATACTGATTGGAAATTATGTTTTGAATAAAACTCATTTTTAGCTTCACTTGTGTTTATTATTTAATTAATATGTAATTCTTACGAAAAAGAGGACAGAAATAAAAATCTCGGATGACAGTCAGAGACTCAGAGAGGTGATCGTGTTAAGGAAGGTACACGTCTGTTAGATAAAGCATTGCATTTAAGGGCTCCTGCTGACAATTGCGTTACTGCCTACTATGATATTTTATATCATGTCTAGAATGCTTCACCATTGTCCACAGGGTTGTCGTAATACTTTTGTGTTGCGACTCTTAACATACTACAAGAGGGAAGAAGACAATAATAAACTGAAGATTGGATTGAATAGGTTGGTATCAAGTCATGTTTAATGGCGTACCATCACGGACATGTATAGTTGAATATTATGCATTATCAGATTCTCTCTCTCTCTCTTTCTATATATTATATATATATATATATATATATATATATTATATATATATATATATATACATATATATATATATAAAATATATATATATAATACGTATATATCGAAATCCCATCTTGTGAAAATACTCTCCAAAACAAAGTTTCCGATGTGCCTTATGGTAATATTTCCTTCCTTGCTTGAGTTCCCTTGTCAGAGTAGTAATTGTAAAGGTATCCTTTGACAAGAACTTGCTGTGAACATATCGACGAATTGTACCGATGGTAAAAGAGTCGAACACATGTGCAGCTGGCTGTGTGGGAATGAGACTGTACTGAATCTGATGAGGGCGGTGCTAATGGTCATGGCAATGGAGCTCTTGATAGTGCTGGCGATGAGGGTGTTGATGGTAATAGGACTGTGAAGGTGGTGATGGTAATGGGACTGTGATGGTGGTGGAGTTGGTTGTCCTGCATTGGGTGCCGTGAATGTATGGTGCGCCTGAACATCTGACGAACGGCATTCCTTGTCATATCCGTGACATCAGCAACTCGGTCATACGGTCTGTTTGGGTAAAAAATATATAAAGAGATAAAGAGAGAGGTTTTTTCGATAGATAATTACATGAGGACAATATTTTTTACCCAAACAGACCGTCTGACCGAGTTTCTGATGTCACGGATATGACAAGGAATGCCTGTTCGTCAGATGTTCAGGCACACCATACATACACGGCCAATTGCAGGACAACCAATTCCACCACATCACAATCCCATTACCATCAACACCCTCATCGCCAGCACTATCAAGAGCTCCATCGCCATCAAGAGCTCCCTCGCCATCACCATTAGCACCGCCCTCATCAGATTCAGTACAGTCTCATTCCACACGGCCAGCTGAAGATGTGTTCGACTCTTTTACCATCGGTACAATTCGTCGATATGTTCACAGCAAGTTCTTGTCAAAGGATACCTTTACAATTACTACTCTGACTAGGGAACTCAAGAAGGAAGGATATTACCTCGAAGGCACATCGGAAACTTTGTTTTGGAGAGTATTTCACAAGATGGGATTTCGATATATACGTATATGTATATGTGTGTATATATATATATATATATATATATATATATATATATATATTATATATATATATAT
>NC_087201.1:18696218-18708718 GCF_015104395.2 Macrobrachium nipponense | reverse complement strand
ATCTCTATATATATAGATATATATATATATATATATATATATATATATATCTATTATATATCTATATATATATACATATATATATATATATATATATCTATATATATATATATCATATATCTATATCTATATATATTTTCTCTACGCCCCCTTAATTTCACTTGTTTTATCTACTTTTGCAGCCATACTCTCACTCCCACCTCTCCAGCTTAAGAGAAGTGTAAGCTTGAGAGACTGGAGGGGAATATGGCTGGAAAAAAAAGAAAGAATAAAGCAGAAAATAAAATGGCTTAGAGATTGATAAAATGGTTGTGCTCTGAGTTAGAATTAATAACACGGAAGTGTATGAGGCAGACGATTAGTTTTCAAATTGTTTGCAAGGCTCATAGGTTATACATGTGGGTTGAGTAAATGGATATTTGATGAAGAAAAGATTTTCCATTGAAGTAGCAGTTGCATGACAGAGCCAACTATAATGCGCCAGAACATGCAGGAAGATTCATGTGTAATCTAGAGAAAACAGAGGGGGAGAATGCAAACAATAACTTACGGGGGAATAAGTTCAAAGAGAATGAATAACTAGCATGGATAAAAGGATGAAATATAAAATTGTATGTTCTGTGAAACGGCTGAAGTCTTTGGTCGATGAACTTAATTTATTTTGGAATTTACGGAATATGGAGAACAAAAGCGAGGCATAAGTAAATGATACCAGTTGTGGAATGGGTCACGATTCCTTAAAGAAATAACTTGCAAACGAGAGAAGGTATTGTGCCGAAGAGTGGAAAGCTCCTAATTTAGAATGAGGAGAAAGTTCTAAAGGAATATGAGAGAAGGGTGATTATTTTAATGATAATAGGAGCTAAAAATTAAAATTGATTGAGGCGGCTGTAAGAATTAAGTAGATAAACAAAAGACCGGGGGAGTTTTATGGTAGGATTTTGATGGAAGCAGTAAAGATTTATGACCACAGGTTTAATACAGAATGGCCACAGGATTGATTACAAAAGAAATAACCGTGCAGTGGCACACTAGGATCTAGAAAAAGTGAAACGAAAGATTCACTAAAGGCAATATGGATGGCGTTGAAGATGTATGGCTTGGAAACTAAGCCTGCGGCTGAGAGTGAACAAATGTATTTTGGTGGAAGAGTAGCAAGTATTTGAAAGGAGAGTGACTGGTTGAGTGTAAAAATAGATCTTAGCTAGCGGTGCATTATACATCCATTGCCGAAGGTGCAAAGTTGCGAGATATGAAAATAAGAAGTTATTGGTATGTGAAAGAGGTAATGTTCTAGGTGATACAATAATGATTATGCGTAGTAAAAAAAAAAAAGAAAAAAAAAAGGGCTCGGTTTTGGGAAATAAAAGAAAGACTTTGATCTTGCTTCGAACGAGGAAAAGTTGAGAGTGAATGTTAACACGAGTAGGGATATTGGATAAAATTGAAAATAGAAAGGTGAGGCATCGGCTGTGAATATGAATAATGATAAAGTATAAATGTAACGAATTATGCGTGAATATAACGAACCTAACTGCTATAACGTAGGCACAGAGAAAGAGTCAGGAGGAGGGGGAAACGAAGAAAATTTGTATTTCCAATGATATTGATGATATTCGCCCTAATGAAAAATATAGCAATGTTCAATACAGCATTCCCCAGGGAAAGTTGGGACACTGAATGTTTGTTCATGGTAATATCTTCATGAATGATAACCCCTAGCTGCAACCTCTTTCGTTCCTTTTACTGTACCTCGTTTCATATTCTCATTCTCCCAATTTTACTTTCCAACCCTCTCTTAACAATTGATTCATAGTGCAACTGCTTTGAGGTTTTCCTCCTGTTACACCTGTCAAACGTTTCACTGTTAATTTCAGTTTCAGCGCTGAATGACCTCATAGGGATCCCAGTGCTTGGCCTTTGGCCTAAATTCTATATATTCAATTCAATTCAACTCAAAATTCTCTCTCTCTCTCTCTCTCTCTCTCTCTCTCTAGACACACACACGCGCACGCGCGCACGCACATGTACATATTAATTACTGAATTGACCTACTGTTTCAGGTTAACATATACAATAACCTTAGAGTTCTGGCAACATGGAATTCGAATATTAAATTTTCCGGTAACCATGAAAACAGTTAAATGGAATTTTATAGCGCATTATTTATTCTTCATGCAATGGTTTAAATAAAAACAGTAGTTGGAAGTCAAGCACTCATGAAATTATATTGAAAACAGATAATTGCAGAATTTTATCTTTAGTCTTACCTATGAATTATATGCCTGAAAGTACTGTAGAGCCACCTATTGCCTGACGATGGAAACAAATTTATCTTATTGCCAAATATCTATGTTTTCTGAACTTTGTATGACACTCAAAATTAAATACGTTTTTCTCGTCTTGGATATATTGCTTTCTTTCCGAACTGAGTTTGTCTCTGTTTACCCGAAAGTCTTACGGCCAAGTCCCTAATCTAACGACTACAACCAGGAAGGTATTTGCAATGGAACTTACTCTGTTGCAGAATTTAGCTGCTTGCTTGCCATGCGCTCGGTAAATTCACGTAGATTTGAAATAAGAAACGTCGTGATTGCAGACAATCAGTCCTTTGATGTGATGAAGCAGCTTTTGCCAACAGTCGTTTTTTGTAGTTTTATAGTTGTGGCGCCGCACGAAAGCCAGAGAATTCGAAATAGATATGTGACATAATAAGGGAAAAAAAATAGGATACAAAGAGATGAGAAGAAAAACAGGGATATCCAAGAGAAAATTTACGCAGTAGGTGCCACTGTGTGTGAGTGTGTGTGTGGTCTGTTTCCTTAACAAATATTGGTCGACCAGGTTGTATTTACCGGGCAGCAATTATGGCGAAGAAGAAGGTACTAAATGGAAAAGGCATACACGGTTAGTTTGGAAAGGGGGGGAAATGTTAGTTCCTCCGAGAGGGTAAAAAAAATATTCCGTGGGAAAAATTATCGATGACAAGCCATCCACAGATCAATCTAAAAGATATGGTCACCATCTTGGGACTACGTGGCGTTTATCTAACTCATTTTATCAGTCGTATATGACATGTGAATACATAGCATTTAGGAAGGTGAAACATTTTAATATAAACAGATGTATACAATTACAAGCTTATATTTTAGTCATGAGTGATTATGAAAAAATATCCACTAAACTGCGAGTTCCTTGGTATCAGGATGTTGATTTTTTTATCAAAGAATTAATTAATTGCTATTTTATCTCTCCTTCATGGAGCAAGAGAAATTAAAGATTTTCTGATGGTCTGGATAATATTGGGAAAACCAATAAGAGGAAAAGGTAGCTGAAGATTCCGTCTTCATGCTGAGTTCCCTTTCATAGAGTTGCATTTGCGTAGCCTAAGATTTCTTTTTATCTTTAAAGAAATTAACTTTTAAAATCTGATTATGATGAATTACTACTAGTTTTTACTTGAAAAAATGAGTGCCCTGAGGAAATTTCAGCCAAATTCATCAACCTAATTCAAGGAAATGTAAATAGTAGATTTATTTGAATGTAATTTCCCCCATCTAATACAGAGGACATCGCCAGAAGAAGCAAATTGGCCAAATTTCCATCCGGACCATCCCCGCGGGGGTCGCAGGGCCAAATGTCATTAAGGCTGCCCATTTCACAGCCATTGGTTTCATGAGAGTACGGTGTTGAAACAATGTGCTTTGCCAGGATATTTGTTCGTGACCACGCTGCGCTCTTTTAAAATACGGCCACCTATAACAGCCTTCTATTGTAAAGCAAGTACAAGTATCATTCGAGACCCTTCCGTCGAGATGGTTTTGTTTGTGTATTGAACACGCTTTTGAAGTTGTCTCATTTTTAAACGCATTGATCTCTTTTTATTTCTAAAGCCTCACGAAAAAATGGAAGTTGTTTTCATGTCGGAAATTGACTGCTGAAATCGAATTACTTTTGAGATAAACTAAAGGACATCTGAAAATCAGCACAAAATATTAAACAATGCACATGCACAATGCACATACATACTACATATATATATATATATATATATATATATATATATATATCATATATATTTATCTATATACATATATATATATATATATATATATATATACATATATATATATATATAATATATATATATATATTATATATATATATATATATATATGTATATATATATATATATTATATATATATATATATATATATATATATATGTATACATATATATATATATATATATATATATATATATATATATATATATATATATATATATATATATATATATATATATGATGTCATGTATATATAACAAATAAAAATAAAATCATTTCGGCAAATGATGTAACGGTTGAGGCCAATATCTGTAAAATCAAGGCGTGATCTGACCGCCAACTTACTCTGGACTCGTGAAAGATTTTCCCCTCATGCATAAGTTGTAAATATTCTATTCTAACTTCTTGCTTAAATTAAACGTGCTAGAATCTATGGTCAAATGGAGCCTTGTTTTGCCAACGGAAATTTAAATAAATGCGCTATATTTATTAGAAACAATGGTTTTATGCACTGTTTAACATACACATTATTTCTTTACACATTTTCATTCTAAATAGATAAATTATATAAATATCCTATGATAAAATTCCTGTATCTTTACTTTAAATCAACGCGAAACACCTTTTTTCACACCTTTTTATGCTCATCCATAGACCTTTCCCAGCCCCCAGCAAGAACAACAACGACAACAAAGTAGTTTGTAGGCTACTTAACTTCCCGAGTAAGCAAAAAATCAGTTCTAAAAATAAGTTACAATGATTAAAAGCTGTTTCAGTACCGAAACCTAGGATGGTGTAGCTCTTTCAAGTTAGAACGGTAGTGACTCAGTAACGAAAAACAGCATCACATGTTTTATTCAGTTGCACAAGGATGTTCAGCAGCCCACTATCGTGGAAACCGAAGATTCACAGTTTCTCCCAAATGAGGTGATGATTCTAAAGTTTGCGTGTTTGCAGCTGTTAAGCGGAGGAGGTCGGGAAGGGGGTGGGAGACCCCTCAGTGAGATTTCTCTCTTCATAAAAAAATAGAAGCTGATTACCCATGAGTGACTGAGAAGATAAATTAAGTCAAGATGAGACCGTTAACGCGTTCATCCAAGGAGATACTGTTTTTGTTCTCGTCTATTTTGCCCAAATAACCCGCCCTTCCTGATTGCTAGATTTATCCGTAAAAAGTGATTATTACAGTGCGAAGGGGATTCATTTGAGCTGAAAGAGAAAATAGAAAATACAGGTAAGTATGGTCCATCGACTTCCCATAAGTTTCGCTTGTAGGACTAGACTCGTGTTATTGTTTTGACTTCTATCTTTGGGAAACCACCTAAAGTATTCGAGAGAAGGAACCAACTGTCCTTCAACTCCTATGTTCCAGTCAGTTCTCTCTTTCTTCATTAAAAAGTCTGAATTCTTATTTCTCAATGATGAATGAAAATAAAAACTTACAGGACCACTCACCGATTAAAAATGCTGGGACCATTATCCTGCAAACTCTCATAGATTTAGTAAGAGGCCTAAGGAAACAGAGCAGTAAATTACATTCTCCAGAGCCTAACTGAAATGTAACCTAAAACACAGCTGGTCAAAAGGAGGTAACTGAATTTGGGGAAATTCACGGGGGCCATCACGAGCTTGCCCGTGTGCAGGAGAGAGAGAGAGAGGAGAGAGAGAGAGAGAGAGAGAGAGAGAGAGAGAGAGAGGTGGGTAGGGGGCCGGGTGTTATAGGAGGTTCTCATCAGACAGTCGTAAATCTTGACTTTTTATGAAGTGTAAAAAATCGCAAAGTAACACCGAAGGGACGATATGGTTCTGGAATTCCTCGCCAGACGTATTGGGAAATAAATGAAAAAGGAAAAATCCGGAGTGGTATATGGTTAGTGAAAATACGAATGGGGGCCGAGGAAAGGAAGGAAAAGATGCAAAAGGAAAACTCCGAGAAACGAAAAGCGAGAGGAGAGGAGCGAGATGAAAATGAAGTCTTGGGCAAGGGAAGAAGAGGAAGGAGATAAGACGGGGGCGGCGGCGGGAATAAATGAAGGAGAAATATGATATAAAACCTGACGAAAGAGGGTGAACAAAGCACACTGCATAAGAGGTTATGGACAAGAAAAGACGATGAAGCAACAATGATGAACACGCGGAGAAATAGCAAAGATGAAATGGCGAAGGTCATTGGAAAAGAGATGAAAGAAGTAATGAAGATGGCGCCTGAAAAGCCAAAGGTGAAGCTGATGGCTATATAAAACAAGTGTGAAAATGGAAATACAGAAGATGAATGCTTTTTAAAAATATTCTTTGCAAACACTTTATCTGTACAACTTCCATCTGTTTTCATTTCCTTCACATTCAAAAGACAAACAAAATGATGTCCATTCGTACTTGCCAACATTGGCTTTCATGGACACTCCAAGATTCTTTCTGAATGCATACATCATTCTGCCTTCCTTCCTTCCTTCCTTCCTTCATCTAGTCTGTGACTCTATTTCTTTGTCTTAACTGTTTCATAAAGAACAGTTCTCTGCTCATCCTCTTTTCTGGTATACTAAGAAATATGTATATGTATATGTGTATGTATGTATATATATATATATATATATATAGATATATATTATATATATATATACTATATATATAATATATATATCTATCCTATATATATTATATATATATATATATATATATATATATATATATATATATATATATATATATATATATATATTATATATATATTCACTTGCACCGTTTTCCTCGTTATAAGTCAAAGCGATACTTTTTCCTCAATCCGTAGAATTTTGAAATTAGGTTTTCTTGTCCTAGGGCCCTTGATAATATTCCGCTTTCTTCCTAACCGTCTTTTGAACTATGAATCATAGAGGCCTGCCGTGCTCATTGGCTTCTCATTAATTACCTCCATCCCTTAATGGTTGCTGTAATGGGCATTCTGTTTGTGGAGAGACGAATCGCTTTGTAATCTCTGGAGGCTTGTAATGGCACGCAGGCACGACATGAAAAGTGGTCCCCGTTTCCCCGAATATTTAGTGCAATAACATATGATTTTACATTCACCTCGTGTTAGGAGAAGCTCCTATTGTGGAATTTATTTACGTTATTAACTATACTATTTTTCTCATTGGTGATTTCTTCGTTGCTATGTTTGTTTTGTTGGGTTAGATGTACTCCTTCTTCTCTCTCTCTCTCTCTCATCTCTCTCTCTCTCTCTCGTCTCTCTCTCTCTCTCTCTCTCATCTCTCTCTCTCTCTCTCTCGCTCTCTTCTGCAGTTTTGCTTGATTCTCATATCACTCCATAACTCATTCCATAGACTTTATAACCAATAAGGGTGGAAATATTAATCTGTTACAAATATATAAGCTTATTATTGTTCTTTGTTGAATTTGTATTGGTTTTCTCAAATTTTGTTATATCTGTTTTTGCTTGCAATGGAGCTGCTCCAAAAATGAGATAGTTATCGTCTTGAACATTCAACATTTGTTGCTCCTAAGAAAGTGTCCATGACATTTACTCCTCTCATGAACACTTTTTCCATTAAAAGGGACAAAATGGGGTAAAATGGTATCATATTATTGAAACCTATTTTGTTTATTTAAATACTTTTTCAATTAGGCTCGAAAAAAATGATGCGAATTATTCCTTTAATAATAATGTGGATATCTTTGTGAAATACCATGACAGTCTAATGATGCAGATCGCAAGAAATAAGACACCAGTAAACCTAAGGCTGCTGAAGTAGGAAAACAAAGGACGATCAGAAGACAAATGACCTTCATTAGCCATCATAAATGAGCTTTGATGTTGGGTGACTTCGTGTTGTTGACCAGAAGACTCAGGTTTCCTGCATCGCCTTCACGAGTCATCTTACATGGCCTTCATCAGCGTCACTTCTTTTGATTTAAAGGTGTCTTAGCATACAATCTCTTCATCCAGGCTCCGTATCTGAGAACGCGAAGAAATAGCAGGTTGTTTATTTGTCTCAGGATTAGCGTGATGCTTGCATGCTTGCATTAGTATCTTATTGTGGTGCAATTTGTTTTCGCTTACTCGGGGAGTAAGACAACGATCTACTCTATTATTGTTGTTATTGTTCTAGTTTGGGGGTGGGAGTGTACGAAAGCCCTATGGAAAAGCCTAAAATGGTCTGAAAGTGGTGGTTCGCATCGAGTTAAAGACACAGGAGTTTTAGGATAGGATATTTATGATTTATTTATTAGAATGAAAATGTAAAAAGCAAATAATATGTATGTTAAACAGTACAGAACAATTATTTATAATAATATGTAGCGTATTTATTTTAATTTTCAGAGTTGAAATAACACACTCTTTGACCTTAGATTTTAGCATGCGTCCTGATTAAGCTGGACTATTTAAAACTAAATAGTTGTTATTTGTTTATGCAAGACTGTCCTCGAATATAAAAAAAAGGCGATTTGGAGAGAGGGCTGTTTATTTTTACATCACACTGCAAAACAAGCATCAATGTCTTCAAGCCTTCAAGACATATTGTTTATTGAAATAATTACGCTGATTACTCTCGTCCTGATATTTATTCTATTCATATCTCTCTCTCTCTCTCTCTCTCTCTCTCTCTCTCTCTCTCTCTCTCTCTCTCTCGATATTGTACTTAGTTTCGATTCTTGGAAGTAATATTACTGTGACTTAAATTTAAACGGTTAAGAGTAAACTGTTTCTTATGTGAATATCTAATTAGTTTACTCGATCACGGAAAAAGAATGCTTACTCAAAAGATATTCTAACTTATAAATAGTGAGTTTATATTGCCGACATACTTGTTCTTGAACCACTAGTTTTGCCATAAAAATTTGCAGACTTTTAAAAATAACGGAAACCGACATTAGTGCATTTTTTTCAATGGATTTAATTGCTTCCTGAATTACCCTATGGAAGTTGGACTCACTCTATTAGTCATCAAGCAGCAAAGAATGGAAATGAATAAATATTGGTAACTGTTTGTAAGCACGTTTATTAGTGAATGGTCTTTGCTATTCTCTGATTCCCGATGATTTTTTCTGATTATTTGGCAGATGAATAATATGACGTTAATTGATAAATGATAATGAAGATTAGAATGCCATTATTCATAAATAAGAGGGTAGCTTACTCATTTAATTTTGCATGTTGATGGATTTGCTCCCATTGTATAGAAGGAAATATATACTGAATTATAGGAAAAGACGTAAGGAAAAAGTTTCTTTACTCCTGCAATAAGTTTTGCTTACTCGGGGAGTAAGCATACAAAACTACTTCGTTGTTGTTGTTGTTTGAGGGGTAGGAAAGGTCTATGGAAAAAGCCTAAAAAGGTCTGAAAAATTTTGGTTTTCGTTGATTTAAAGATACAGGAGTTTTAGGATAGGATATTTATGATTTGTCCATTAGCCTGAAAACATAAAAAATAAATAATGTGTGTTAAACAGTACAGAACAATTATTAATTCTAATTTTAATTTTCGTTGGTGAAACAACGCTCTATTTGACCGTAGATTTTAACAAGTGTCATGAGTAAGCTGGAGGTCAGATCACGCCTTGTTTCTTGAAGCATTCATTGAAGGATCAGCAATGATCCAGATCACGACAGAGAACCAAAACCCAGTGACTGTTAGCCAGGGTGGCTTCATACAAAACGCCCAGCGATAAAGTTTAAGGACAGGAGATCATATATTTTGGAAGTACAGCTTTTATTTTCGGGCCTTGTAGTAAAGCAATGAAATCAGTGAACCGGATAGAACTTCCCTTCCCCTACAGCCTCAATTTGATATTGCGCCTAAGGCCTTTTATTGTTATAGTCTTTAGGTAAACAATGTGGAAGTATTCTCTCGTTTCATTTTATTCTGTCCCTTTGTTGACTCATCCGTGATATATAAACCTATAAACTAGTCTTACGCGGTGCACTTATCTGTTTTTAGCCCCCCCCCCCCCCCCTATCCCCCCCCTCCCCCCCCCAGAGAGAGAGAGAGAGAGAGAGAGAGAGATAGAGAGAGAGACAGAGAGATAGAGAGACAGAGAGATAGAGAGACAGAGATAGAGAGACAGAGACAGAGAGACAGAGAGAGAGAGGGAGAGGTCCATTCATAAAATTCTACAATGAAAGGAAGATTGACTTTTATATTACAAGGATTTAATTACCAGACTTCTTGAATGGTACGTACGCTAGCGTATCAACGGAAAGGTTATACCAACTCCTCGTGCAGTCCTTGTCTTTTAAAAAGATAAAAGATATTTGTTATTTATTTAACAACAGAAACACGTATCACAAGTAAACTGGCTTTTTCTTTATCAATTTCACTTTCCAGTTTAGTATTCGTTTTCATTCGTATATGCACCAAAGCTTTGCCATAATTATTTCGCTTTCTTAAAGACGCAAGGTCTTCATTTTTCACATCAGAAATTCATATTTGTATAATTAATCTTACAATATTTTCATGATTTTCTTATGGCAAATCAAGTAAAGATAAATTAACGTCTTGAATCATTCTTTGAATTATTTTTAGAATTATTTTATTTTCGTGAGGTAATCGTTTCCAATAAATGGCGAGATGCAGAGTAATGGCGAAGATTTCTATCGCTTCCCGAATCAGGATGGAGGGGACTTCAGTCATTGGGTGTCATTTGCTAACTGGTCTGGCGATTTTTTCTGTGTCTATGTATGTCGGTCTGCACTCTCTCTCTCTCTCTCTCTCTCTCTCTCTCTCTCTCTCTCTCTCTCTCTCTCTCCCCATGAAGTTTGAACATGAAGAGTGAATTATATATGAGGGCAGAAAAAACGAACATCTCGGAAATGTAATTACTTTGAGAGGTTAGCATATAAATCTGCAGTTTCGTTAATCATTTGTTATTTCTATATTGGTAGAAAATGCATAAATTATCTCGTTTCATATGAAATTATTGGTGCTTGGAGCGGAGTTCACTCCGGTCTCTTTTGAAGCGAATAATATGATAATAAGGTTAAGTTTTCAATATTTTGTTGCATGAATGGAGTACAAATTAAATCCACTCAAATTATGTACACCGCATAGATGTTGTTGAGTAAAGGCTACGTTGTCTCTTAATGAATTTCATTAATTATTCTTCCTTTCTATTATCGTGCACTGAGTATAAAACTTGAGTCAACAAACTCAATGGTGTGAATTTTATTAGAATTCTTCAAATAATTTTATCTAATCGCAAATAAAATAATAATAAAAGTACCAGTAATATTCGATTGTGATCGCTTCACATCGTAAATCTAAACTCACGACGGAAAAATCTCGCCTTCGAAAAAAAAAAAAAAAAAAAAACAGCATACATAAAGGAGAACAGCATTTTCTGGCTGTAAGCACTCGTAAAGATGTTTTATTGCTCCCCAAAATCCAGGGCTATTTGGGTCACTGACAACAGTCTGTAGGATGATATCAATGGTGTACTTTGCAGGACCGCCACAACACCAGGAAAGAGGAAGAAATGAGACTAGAAAATAATATATCAAATAAAAGATTGCATTCTATCTGAGTCGTCCCAATTTATTCGGCAGTTTGTTACATTTGGTGAACTCCATATCGTTAATATCAATGATAAATGTGTCGTACTTTAAACTTGATGTTTATGATTTTATTAGTTTAGCAGTAAGTCTGACTGATGATAATAGGCAAATAGATGCCTGTCTCAAAAATCAGGCCGCTATTTGCCAATGAAGACTGCATATTCTCCAGTACCCGCTAAATCCATGAATTAGCCAAGACTATATATATATATGTATATATATATATATATATATATATAATATATATATATATATATATATATATATATATATATATATATTATGTGTGTGTGTGTGTATAATTGCAAGTGGGTATATATGTATTTAGAAATTTTCTGAGGACATATGGACACTATTTTCTTTTAGAATTGTTGTTTGTAAACTTTTACCGTCCAGAAGCTAAAGTTCCAAATGAGTCAAGACTGACCAAGAAAAGTTTGTCGAGTAATGGGAGCATTATTGAATACGTCCTCAAAAAGAAGCAAGTCATAAAACAACATACAAAACTAAAGAAAATATATTAACCTTAAATAAAACTACATTCCACGGCTCGACGCAATCGTTTGAGATGATCCCTTAGGAAAGTGGAGATGCGGAATCTGAGCAATTCGCTTGTCGGTTACACTATATGGAAAGGTGACCATGATAAGAGGAAAATAATGTTGAATGTCTGTTTTTCAGATGACGTAATCAGGAGAAATCATCAGCTTGATGGGCGAAAATGTTAATCTAGAAAATGGGGCGACTCTCCGAGTGTGAGAAGAGGGCGTTGATAAGTCTGTTTTTTTTTTTTTTTTTTTTTTTAATAACATAACAGTTCACGCGTAGACAAACATACACAAACGCAGGCATTCCCACAAACACCACACTTATAAACACACACA
>NC_087201.1:18642346-18695718 GCF_015104395.2 Macrobrachium nipponense | reverse complement strand
TACCCGTATATCACGAGGCATTTTAGAGGTTCCGCCCTGTGACCACCGGAAATTATACCGTGACGGAGAGAGTGGGCCTGAGTTCATGACGTTATATTAGGAGGCAATGCGATCGGCTCTTATTTTATGCTCGCTAGAAAGTGAGCAGTTCGCTTGTTTTCTTATTCTGTAACACCCGCTCTAATACGCCCTTGAATCACTTAAAAATAAAGTGTTTTTATACAAATCAAAAGGAATAAGGAAAAACTGTGCTTTCTTCTTTATGGTATTGATAGCTTGACAATTATCAACCATTTTTCGTATTGAGGATTTGTGTTTTTTTTTTTTTTTTATGTATAGTCATAGTAAAGTGGTTTGAAATTGATATATCTTAGTTTTACCAGACCACTGAGCTGATTAACAGCTCTCCTAGGGCTGGACCGAAGATTGAGATATTTTTACGTAGCTAGGAACCAATTGGATACTTAGCAACTGGACCTACAGCTTATTGTGGGTTGCGAACCACATCAAGAAATACATACACATACACACACACAGACACACACACATATATATATATATTATATTATATATATTATATATATATATATGATATATATATATATATATATATATATATATTATATATATATATATATATCATATATATATATAATATATATACCTATATATATATATATATATATATATATATATATATATATATATATATATATATATATATATATATACGTTTCTTATAATTATAAGATTACGTTTTATTTTTAATGAGTTCCGTCTGAGTGCCATTTTATAATTTCCGATCAAACTGGTTAGTGTGATGACGCTGCAGTCATTAAGCGACGAAAAGTCTGAGCCGCTCTTTCCTCTTCTCAAATGTGATCTGGGAAAAAAATAAATAAAACGAGAAGACATCCCTGTTTATCTCGTCTAGATCTCTCATCTCATAATTGGACAGCCAGCGTTCTCATAAAAATGAGTTTGTGAAGCAATGAGGCCCGAGTCTCATTAGATGTATGTTTACCTCACGCGGACGTGAGGCGTTTCCATTATTGCAAGATTGCTGCTTTGAAGCTTGAACTTACTACAGTTCCTCTCGTGATAATATGTCGGTGTCAACATACAGAGATTTTAAGATACCAGGTGACATTCTTCAAGATGTTAATGAGAACTTTATGTGATTTGAAACCGCCTATATCAGTGGAGTTAAACACTGCACTGTATTCAATTTCAAGAAATTAATATATATTTTTGGACGGTCATTTGAATGCTTGTTAATCTTTTTTTTATTATTAAAATTTCTCAGAGAATAAATGGTACATTAGGATGAAATGTAACGATGCATTCGGTACCATCATACAAGTCAGGCCAAGTGATTTCCTAGTCCTCACTAACTCTGCGTGACGTTCTCTTAAATGCAATAACACAGCGAGGGAGGCACTAGGAACTAAGATCTTATTTTGTAGGCTGCTTCAACTGAGCGTTGGAGTGGAATCACAATTGTTTTACTAAACTGCTCTGACGTCGCAGATCTAGAGTATCCTCAAGATTATTTGAAACTTGATTAAAGTCTCCTCACTCTCTCTCTCTCTCTCTCTCTCTCTCTCTCTCTCTCTCTCTCTCTTCTATAAGCACACAAACACACTCACACGCATAGGCCCTATTAAGAGATTAGTGGGTCCCAGAAAGTTAATGGTTTCGAAAGGAATTCTTTGTCAGTTGATTTTTCTAGGTCAGCATACTCTGTTAATGTTATTTCCGAAGATAATGTCAATTGCTTTACCATTGACCTTCAGAAAGCTTATACAAGATGCCACCGAAGTCCATAATAACATTTTTTTTTTTTTTTTTCATTTTTTGAGGAATGAAACATAGTTGGTGATATGCCTTATAAGTTTTTTTTATCGTTTGCTTTTCGCTACAATTTTTTGTTTCTGTGTTATTATAAAAGCAAATTTCCCAAGATATTATTATTATTATTATTATTATTATTATTATTATTATTATTATTATTATTATTATTATTATTATTATTATTATTATTGTAAAAACTTTTTTTTTTTCAATATATAAAAGCTATGTCTTCTGAGACTCACAATTAATTTTTTCTTCTATTCATTCATCGTGGAAAAAGAAAAAAATTAATGCAACTAGCAAAGCACACCACTAAGGCATGACCCGCACCGTCACATATCTTCGCAGGGGTTGTTACGCTGAAGCTAAAACAACCAACGTTGATTGATGTTCTCTCTTCCCGTTTGAATAATTCATCAGATACTGCAACGCAGCATTGCCAAATCATGAGGATATGAAGCCTGGAAATTTCAGCTTTGGTTTTCAGGTTTCCCTTCCTCTTTTTTTTTTATTTTTAAATTCATTTTCTTTACATACCTTTGCAAACGTACATGAAAATGATATATTGAGTTTAATGTAGACTTGCTAACAGTATGTCAACATTTAAACGAACATAGAGAGAGAGAGAGAGAGAGAGAGAGAGAGAGAGAGAGAGAGAGAGAGAGAGAGAGAGAGAAGATAATCCGATGTGATGAAGAAACTGAGTGAGTACCCACCGTAAACTGTGTTGGCTAATTTAATTATTATGATAGGAGATTAATATACCAATCATCACATAAGTCCTAATAACAACCAGTTATATTGGGGCAATTTCCAAGCTGATTTTTATTCCGGATAAGCAGCTACACTTATAGAGGAAATACACTTTTATTTTTTCAATATTTCCTGCTTACTGTGGTTTGTAAATTGAGAGGTAAACAGCTTTTCTTTACAAGTTTGTAATATTTACATCTGCAAATTGGAGATGTTTTTTTTTTTTTCGGAAACAGACCTAACACATCATCAGTATCAGGACTCCATGATGAATCGGGACTTGAACACACACACACACACACACACACACACACACACACACACACACACATATATATATATTATATATATATATATATATATATATATAATATATATATATATACATATATATTTATGTATAAAATATATCGTATAAAAGTTATTGCTTATGGTTATGTTTGTGCACTATAGAAATCCGAACCGCTCTACCGATCCAGACCAAATTCGGCTCATGGCCATCATTTGACCCAACTTAGATAAAAGGGTAGGTTTCAAACCCGTACCTCCTTCCCCTCCCCCTTACTCCTACCTCCCTTACATTTGCAACTTATGCAGTAAATAAACTTTACGGTTATACCATACCTCATTTCACGAACATGATACCATAGAATTATATTATTGAAAATGCCTTTTTTTCCTTTGATTAGTAATTCTGTAACAAGGCTTGTGTTTAGGTTTATTGGCAGGGGGGCGGGTTGGTGTTTAGGTATAGTGGGGGTGTGTGTTTAGGTTTAGTGGGGGGTTTGTTAGGTTTTTTGACGGGCGCGGGCCCATTGTATATGTACGGGTTACGCCTATGTATAGGAAGGCGTCCCGTTGGATGTTATACCCTGCGACTGTCATACCCAAGTATCTGTTATCTACTTCCCATCCTCGTCGGAGTGACATCGATGCAGAGAGATTTTCTTAGTTCCCATTAGTATCTTCCTTGAGTATAGAGGCGAAGACTCAAACTCGGAGTTGTCAAACTTAACATTTATTTGGAAACAACATCTCTGGAGTAGAGGAAGAAGTGGTTTTTGAGAATTGGTCTCGAAGAAGAGAAGTAGGGATCTAAGTTACAAAGTCTTGTACAAAGATAGTAGAACAAAGCTTATCTCAGCATACATAACATACAGACAGACGAACATGTGACTAGGAAGTCATGTGTTTTCTCTGCAGGTGATAGGTCGCCAGCTTCTCATAGGAAGGCACTGTGACCTGTTTTACAAGACAATGCATTTGATTACACAGGCAAATGCAAACCAGGGCGTCGCAAACACAACACGGCAGCATCCAGCTTGTGTCCTGTTTATGAGGTCATATCACACTCCTGTCTCGCCAGTGACCCCTTGGGTCATGGGCTTATTTACATATATGGAAAATATGTGATTCTGAATGTAATTATTACATATATGGGGCAGTCACAGTAATGTCTGGATAAAATGAACTGTCATCACAGTAATACTTGGATCAAATGGACAGTCAGCAACAGCAATACTTTGGGGACAGTAACCAGAGTAACGTCTGGGTAAAATAGATAGTCACCACTGCAATATCTGGATGAAACTGATAGGTGAAGCACATCAGAAAATGACCTGAGTTAACTGAACTTCAGAAACGAAATTCTTGTAAAATGAAGAGCAATGAGATGAAAATTCATGTTAAAATAACTTCGAACATTTCAGTCTCCGACTTCCGTTTTAGCCTGTGCTCAATTACCTGGAAATTTTTCACGGTTATTCAAGAAGTGCTCTGAACCAATTGCATTCAAAGGTAATAACTCCTTAGAAAAAAAAAAGAGAGAACAAAGGCTGGAGTGTGTATGTGTGTGTGTGTGTGCGTGTGTGTAAAAGTGAACATAAGCGAATGTTGTCTTGGTATGAAGAATTCTGACGTTATTTAAGTTTTAAACAGGGAAACTTATGGCAATAATTTTACTTTATGCTAACTAATTTCTTGTAAAGTTCCTTCGTTGTTACATACACGGATTGTTTAAGCTTTTATTTAGCGAATAGGTTTTCCTTGGAAAGTTATTCCGATTGAATATACGTATACACAATTGTATTGCTTTTACTTTTCAATTCGTATTTTGCTGTTCCGTCTTATGTACTACACTTTTCTTAGAGTGATGAGAAAAATTTAAGTTCGTAAAATTTCTCAAACCCTAATTTTCCTTGAGCTGTGCTCTTCGTTTTTTACCGAATCCTGCACAAAACAAACAATTAAGATAAGGATTTTAACTTTTGCTAGTTACATCTCTTTAAGAAGAGTTCTTTACCGAAAGTTTCCCCGTAATGTAAGCTCACTCTTTTTGTAAGGGCTCCTCCAAATTAATATTTCCATTAAAATATACTTTTTTTTTCTAACCCTCTTGCTTTGCAGTTCTTGCCTTGGACTATTTCGCGTTTTCTTTATATAAGACTAAAGTTTCGTGCTCCTTGACTCTTTGTAACTTTATGCTCCAAGTTTAGAGGATTGTTTTCCAGTGGTCAATGCCCTACATAAAAAAAGTAATATGTAATCTGTTAGTTTTAAAATGATCCATACCTACTATTTATTATAGTTATTTTCGGCTACTGTGCATGTCATTGCTTTGTCAAATTGAATTTCGTTGATAAATTCTTACCAAAGCATTGGGTATGGATGGTATGTTGGAAATAGCAATTTAAAGCCACAGCCTAACTGGCAGAAATATGCAGTGATGTTAAATGTTGATGATTAAGGCACTTCTCAGTGTAAATCAAAGAAATTCAAAGGGAAACTTAGCTAAATCTAACAGGCTTGCAGTTATAAGCAAGTAAAACGTCATTACTGAAGGCCTGCCCACTCACTCATAATGCAGTATGACTACTTTACTAGACACCCAGCCCATATGCTTTAGGAATGAAGACTCGGATGTTGGTAGAAGTAGTAAATGGGATTCTTAAAATTTTTCCATGCCCTCAAACACCTTTGTATTTGTTTTATGGATTTGAAGTTATTCATTCTTTCAATTTCAAAGTATTGCTTATTGAGCAAGAGGGCCAAATTTCTGTTTCTATGATCATTATCATACTACTGGGAACCCTGCTATTATGTCTGATGTCATAGTTACGTCATAACTAGCGTTTTTCCAAGTGCTTACTAAATTTAGCAGAGTTTCCCTTGAAATTTCTTTGAATACTCTGATAAGCGCCTTAATTATCCACATTACACATGTCAATCTCTGATGCTTTGTAAAGATAAATCGACGGTAATCTATTAGACACGTCCCTGAAATGCGCAGTAGTGAAGCCGCTCAGTCATCCATATATTTGTCTTCTTTAACTATAAGACATTCACAAGAAATTTCTTATATTTGTTTGCCAGGCGGAAATCTTACAGTGAAAGAAGCTACGTTCAACCTTTCATAGGAAAATACATCGACCATGAGTAGGTAAGCCTCTCTGTCCATGTAATATTGTTTGCATCAACTTATAAACACCCAAGGGGTATAACGGTATTAGGGGGTTGCAGATGGCAAAGGATATTTGGAGTATCTGGCATTTCTTTCATGTGCCAGACAGTCCCTACCTGTTACAGTAATTATCCTTTATGGTCAGGATAATATTGGCAAAGGAAATGATCATATACATTCAGAAAATGTAGAAAGTGAAAGTGATCTTCTTTCGTTGCGTGGTTAACTCTGTAACAGTGATCCTGATTAAGAACACACTTCGTCAAAGAAAAATTTACTTCCAAAAACGGGAAAGTATGATTTGTAGAAGTAAGCACACTAGTAGGCAGGAAATGGCAAAAACTGTTGTGACCAAAATCCTGGAATCACCCGTCCATGCGGTATTGAGAACTCCAGACATATCATCTGCAGTTGAATTGTTCATTACTCCAAAAATATTAAATTTTATTTTAGAAAATAGGAAAAAAAAATTAGTGGCATTTTATGAACTGCAGCTGGAAGCAGGTGCTATTAAGATATTCCAAGCTACAGTGCATATAGAAACATTTGTTAAAGCTTTCTAAGCTCATTATATTGAAAGACGAATCGTCTGGAGCACCAAGGATATCGAAGGACAAACAGAATTCTAGTAGAGGTGTTTGGAATGCCTGGGTAGAGAGACTTGTTCTTATGTAAAATGGATCATCAACCGATTCCTTAGATAAACAATTGGCTCTCTTCAGATAAAACTTGATAGACAAAGCTCTGGGCACCGTGTTTCGCACTCTGAAGTACAGAATGGTCATAAAGATGAGTCAGTGTAATGTGAACATGGGAAACATAGGGCATTGCAACTTACAGAAGGCCTCAAAGGAAGAAATGTATCTTGTGACAGCTTTTCTTGCAGCTGAGACTTAGCCAAGGAACTGGAGGCATGCAAACAAATCGTCAGAAAAAAATCAGCAACAAGCCCCGATTGAGTTCTGTAACACTAAAGGAAGAACCGAATGCTGTACCCTTCCTTGGTACCATGAAGACGTCGTTATTTCATATTGGTCCAGAAAATGGAAAACTGGTAATGTTGCGTAGCATGCATGGTTCTGTAACCTACACTGACAAGGGACAAAAGACACTCGATAAAAATGACTAATAGAGGTCAACTAATATATTGTTGGGTATCTAGGCAAGCATATTACTACTTTTGGATTGAAGCCTGCAAAGTGTCAGACTAAGAGATACCCTATGGTTTTGTTTTATTACATAAACTAATAGTTCTGTTTTTACTGTTTTCGAACTATAGATGATAGTGTAGCCGAACTGTGACGGCAGATGCTACCTCCAAAAGCATTTTTTTCCCATTAATTTCGACTGGCCTTGGTACAACTACTTTTATTGTTTAGCCTTGTTTTGCCAAGGACGCCATATGCACGGAGAGTGACTGAAATGGCAAGACCTTTGGTGGATGTTAACCACTTACAAAAGCTGCAATAATACGTTGCTATATTTGCAAAAATAACGAAAAAAATGCCGGCAATTTGTTCTGTATTCAAGAAATACACATAAGAAGCAAAGAGTAGCAACATTTAAGAGAAATAATTGTAACAAAATCCTGGACTTCAGTGATGTACGGTGGCTGGGATGGTGTGATCTAAATGAGTCACATCCTCGGAGCACAGTCGGGGTATGTGAAATAATTAATAAATTGGGGTATGCGAAATAATTAATAAATTGCTAAAAAAAAAAAAAAAAAAAAAAAAACAAACAAACAAACAAACAAACAAACTCGGCTTAATGCAATGGGCCAATTTTGACTCGATCATAGTAGATGTTAGAAGATGTGGACAGATAGAAAGGTTAATAAAAGGAATTAGTGAACCTTGTATATATATCAGGTAGTTTCTATATATCTGTTTCTTTCTTTGCGTAAATATTCGTTAAAAGA
The DNA here is from genome assembly GCF_015104395.2 of Macrobrachium nipponense. Classification (NCBI taxonomy): domain Eukaryota; kingdom Metazoa; phylum Arthropoda; class Malacostraca; order Decapoda; family Palaemonidae; genus Macrobrachium; species Macrobrachium nipponense. The sequence goes on along the minus strand of NC_087201.1, from coordinate 18,687,730 downwards.
TTGCACGTTTTTCATGGCTGCAAGATTAATTTCTTTTTTATGCAAAGAGTATTCGCTTTTTCTTTACAGAATTAAAACAAAATAACTTGTTCATCGCTCCTATTCTAGTAACATACCTTATGGAATTTTAGCAAACTAAAAATTATCCCTGTTTTCGTTTCTAACCATCTCATATGCCACTTTCCCCCCTACTTTGAAAATTGTTCTTCAAGAGCAGTATGCGTTCACCAACTAATCTTATTTCTTCCGATAGGGTTCACCGGCCTTCAACCTTCATAAAAAACAGTTGATTAATTCCCCCTTACCTCAGGCAAAGATGTTGAGACGATATTCCGACGTGACTGCGTATTTGCCGTAAAATTATTACATCTACAATGCGATTCTCACTAACAAGGGCAGGGATCACTCATGCAAACAAACTTTGGTATTTTGTCAGGAGCAACATAGCATTCAACCAAACGGAAAACCTTTGCTACCGCCTGAGTCCACGCTAATGAAATGTAAATTCAGACGCCCTGAAATAACTCATCTCTTCTCTGCAACAGGACACCCACGGATCAAAAGGGGATGACATCCGATTGATTGCTCAGTAAACTCTGAGTTTGTTTTGCGTGCTCAGCTGATTCTTGCCGGGAAATATTGTGTTCAGGATCTTCAAGTGGATCGTAATTTAATAGACGAATGAATCTAAAGGCGAGGATCCTAGAACCGACCTTCCAAAACTACCCAACAAGGCGTGATCCGACCTCCAGCTCACTTGGAGCGCATGTCAAATAGAGTGTTGTTTCACCAACGAAAATTTAAATAAATTCTATTATATTTTATTATTAATAATGTTCTGTACTGTGTAAGATGCACATTACTTATTTTATACATTTTCATTCAAATTAATAAAACATAAATATCGTATCCTTAAATTCCTATATCTTTAACTCAACGCGAAACACCTTTTTCAGACCTTTTTAGCCTTTTCTTTAGGCCTTTACTAAACCCCAACAGCGAGAAAGCGAAAACGGCGTTTCGAAAACATGCTTTATAAAACTAAAGCCTCATCCCGGTAGTGTCTGGATTCACGGGCATTAAAGAGTAAGAAATACAATAAGAAAATATTCGATTCTGGTCTTCCATCCTTATAAACAGAGGAAGACATGTGCTATACCCAAACAACCTCTCTAATCTCGACAAATAGTCTCCCAGCATACCCCGGGAATATTCGATGCCATTCATCTCAGATATCAAGAATCCTTATAGTTATGTGAATATGTGGAGATAGATCCGTTCCAGCCCCATCACTTATCCCAGTTAATGGAGAAGTATTTAGGCCTGAGTAGGTGGGATCAAGCAGAGGTTTATGGGGTTATGGTACAGAAGTGACGAAGGAAATGGATGTGGAGAGGTGAGAGAGAGAGAGAGAGAGAGAGAGAGAGAGAGAGAGAGAGAGAGAGAGAGGAGAAAAATTCTTCGAAGGTGCCTGTCGTGCTATCAGCTTTGAGGCAGACCGACTGTTTATTATATGAGAACCACTCCCGTATAGTAGGTTTTGGAAGAAATGAATGCCTCGTCGTTCCTCTGGATACAACAGTAATCATTATTACTCTTGACTGATTATGAAAAGATTAGCCTTGTACTACTGTTGCTCAGTATTTATAGATCATGCCATTAATAGTACTGCCATTGCTTGTTAAGAAGTTCAGAAACTGTTAATCGCAGATCTGATGCAGGGTTATATTTTAAAGAATATAAAGCCTATATATTTATACATATACATACGTATATAATGAAATAATTTATACTGGCAACAATGCTTCATGAATAATACCCGCTACCCATCAGATCCAATATGTAATAATAATTGGAAATAGAATTTATAATAAGAAGCTTTCATTTGTTAATGTTTCCTAAATATACCAGAGTAATTCTGAGCGCAGATGAAATTTTTTAGAGCGTTTTCAATTTTTACTAAAGTTTAGGTTCCAAAACAGAACATGTGTTAATTAGCAAAGATTTGTAATGTAATTTATTTAATTTAGGTTTACAACAGCCGTGTTAAACAAACATTTAGAAGGCAAATAAAGACACATTGCTATGTACTACATTCATTCTCTTTTATTGACATACTTTTTGACTGAAATTGAAAATATATAAACCACACAACTTCTTTTTCTAGATGAAAAGTATCAGGACAGAAATGGAATGCAATTTATGAAGGCTCTCCCAACAGCATTTCATAAGTCAGAGAATCCAGGTTTTTCCAAGGAATCTGAAAAAAGGATGTTATGTATCAAATTCTATCTTCTATTTAAGCCAGTATTCATTATAAACCGTACGTTTTCATGATTACCTATTTTGTTAAAGTTAAGTAGCAACAAAAAACCCAGAAATGGTATAAAGGAAGGTCCTTTAAATGGATAAAATTCAGATTTTGTTGGAGTTTTGAATGCCGGGAAATAGCTAGAAAGTAATTGGTCACTACAGTGACGACATATGGAGAATAATTGTATTTGAAAGAGATTTTCTCTTTTGATGTTTGCAATATTAATCATACAAGTTTTCTTTTGAAATACAAACAAACTAGACGTCAAAAAGTATGTCATAAATTGTAGCAATTGAAGAAAAAGATTTCCTAGATTATGGTAAATGGCAATATTTCAAAACGTCACACCATTTTGTAGTAAATATCGATAACCACCAATCATCAATGAGCTTGATGACATCATTAGAAGCCAATGACAGTTCTGGGTCCTTCCCGCCAAAAGTATCACCTGGAGTATAACAACTAGGTTTATGGGTTGCTGTTCAAATTCCCTGTCCAAAATCTTAGAAATTCTAACTTATTTTTTTAATTAACGAAAATTTTTCATTTATACTGTTAAAAAGTATTTTTCACAAATTGTGTAAATTATATATCCAAAATAATAAATAATGGACAATTTATGCTGCCAATAATGCGTGCTTCCCAACAAATCCAATGTATAATAATAGTTTTAAATAAAGTTTATAACAAAAACGTTAGCTTTCATTTGTTTTAGCTTTCTAAATATATCAGAGTAATTCTGACGGCCGATGAAATAGAAGATTATATATATATATATATATATATATATATATATATATATATATATATATATATATATATATATATATATATGTGTGTGTGTGTGTGTGTATATATATATATATATATATATATATATATATATATATATATATATATATATATATATATATATATAATATATGTATATATGTGCGTGTGTGTGTGTGTGTATATATATAATATATATATATATATATATATAATATATATATATATATATATATATATATATATATATATATATATATATATATGCTAAACTTCAGGTTCCAAGCAAGAACAAATGTTTTCTTGCAAAGTATTTGTAATTCGTTTAATTTAGGATTGTCACAGCCTTTATAAGCTTTCTAGACACATATTAACTAACCAGTTAGAAGGCAAAAAAAAAAAAAGAAGCAAATCACAATGTACTTTTATTGTTTTTTATTTAGAGGGTTATACTCTGGTTTACTGAAAGTAAAAAAATACGTAAACCACACAACTCATTTTACTGTATGAAATGTATAATGTAAAAAAGGACAGAAATGGAAAAAAAAAACCGCAATCGTATTCATGTATTTTATGATGGCTTTTCCAGCTGTATTACATAAATAAGACAATCCCGCTTTCCTGACAGATATCGTGGCGGGAAAATCTCTGAAATTTCATTGGCTGCTGATGTGTCCGCCTACCCAACGATGGCTATGGCTTCGTCATCATTCTTTTAAAATTTTATGCAATATGAACCTCATTTAAGTGGAAAGACTATATAAACATAAACATTTCCAAAATATTAGATATATCAGTACGACGAAAATAACTTTTCTTGTAATTGAACCCACGTAAATAGGTTTTTACTTCTTTACCAAAAGTATCGAACGCTTGGGGTTACCATGGTAACACAATTTGAACAAACAAACCATTTCCAAGGAATCTGAAAAAAGGACGTTATATACCAAATTCTATCTTCTATTTAACCCACTACACTTTATAAACTTTACGTTTTCATGATTACCTATTTTGTTAAAATTAAGAAGCATAAAAGAAGCCAATAAGGGTATTAAGGAAGGTCTGTTTTGAATGCCGGGAAATGGCTAGACTGTAAAAAGGCATTATGTCAAAAAAAAAGTAATAGGTCACCTACAAGGACGACATATGGCGAATAATTGTCGTTTTATGAGAGATTTTCGCTTATCATGTCTACAAATGTAACCATACAAGTGCTGGTTTGAAGAACAAACAATCTAGATGTAGACGTCTAAAGGTATGTCATAATGGTAAATTCAAGAAAAGGTTTCCTAAATTATGGTAGATGGCAATATTACAAAACGTCACATCACTTTGTAGTAAATATTGATAACCGCCAATCAGCAGTGAGCTTGATGACATCATCAGAAGCCATTGGCAATGCTGGGTCCTTCCCGCCAAATGCCAGCTGGAGAGTAACAACCAGATTCAGTGGTGTGGCAACATTGTAACCTACTATTCTTAGTAAGCCCCGTGACAGTGTCGAAGTTGGAACGAAGAGTCCCTGGCCATCATTTATCCGTTTATGCCCCTGTTAATACCACCACACAAGAAGCTACCACCGATGATCACACGAGTCTTACGTGAACCGGGTGTGTTTTGGGGGTCATTACCGTCCTGCCAAAAATGGCCAGGGGGATCTGATGCTATGGGAGAGACACGGCAACAAGTACAGGTGCATCACTAAGTTCTTGTCTGGTTCGCAATTTCACCGGTTCATGTTTCAGAGTAAGCGTTTGAGGATACATTACTTTATCAAAAATGACCATGACTTCAATTATTCAAAAAGAATTTATGAAGGCTATTATTAATTAACGTGGGAGTTTTATTTATGTATGTATGTATTTGCTAACAGACCTTTATTCATAGACTTCATTGAGGTTTCAGTCACCTATATTATAATACTCAGGAACTGTTTATAAATGCAGAATGAGTTAAAAAAATTGGTAGATCTAGGTAATAACTCCACGGCAGGTATTTCTTTGGAAATAACAGTCTTCTATAGTATCTGGGTTGCTTAATAAGATTTTACTGTTATTTTTAGGGGTCAACGGTAATTAACCCCCAGGGGCCAGTACCTAACGCGACGGAATACATTTAACGCCCTAATCCCTATACTGCGTTTACTTTTCTAAGATCGCTAGGTTGGGGCCAGGTAGAAAAGGCAGAGTTGTCATGTCTACGGGTATGTAAGTCCCATTAAATGCTTCCCGCAGATATAATCCTTCTTAGGAGGATTCGCTTTAGACCTTGGGAGTCGAGGGAAAGGGTTTGCTTCTTCCCTGTTAACTTTTTTTTTTCCATTTCCCGATTCTACTTAGCTATTCCTTCTTTCTCTTTCTATAATTATAGATGCGCTGAGTGGCCTGTTAGCTCCGGTGTTTGGACTTTAAACATAAATTCATAAGTCAATCGATCTATTACGCCCTTGGAAAAGACAACCACGCATTCCTTCTCTGCATAACATTTTTATCAAAATCATCCAAGTCAGTCACAGGATTCACTTTCTCTTTTCTTTTTTGAAACACTGGAGATTCCACTATATTTCCCGCCTCTCTTGCTTCTTAAGTCTACGAATAGTCATTTCTAACACTTTTGTTGCTTCAGATGTTCTTTGGATAGCTTTCGAAACATCAGTTACAGGACCTTCAAGATGTTTTTATAAAATGAAGTATTTCAGGAAATTATAGACTATTTCTTTGGCCTCAGGTGGTGGTTGAAGACGTTTACGGGAGTCATTGGGCTGGGCTGTCCATAGTTTTCACAGTGGGTGATCGAGTGCGAGTATCCTTTAATGATATTGACCATGACCTTTTAAATCCCCTTAAAACCCATAGGTCCCCTGAACTCAGATGTGGCATCGCCGGGGAAAAAATATGCCATATCTTCATTTTCAATAGTGAAACTGAGGTTTTCACGAAGAATATACGAAATATATATTCAAAATATCTGATGCAAGCAAAGAATCACATTTTAAGAAATAAAAACTATTTCAATAGACTCCATGAAGCTAATATGATTACCATAACGTGAAAATTGGCAACGTATGATTTCTGTACAGGCCTCACCCTAGCGATCTTAGAAAAGTAAACGCACTATAGTGGCTGTCGTACTCACGGGAACTTTTCTTGCAGTCCGAGTCCGTGCGGAGTTATTGCCTAGAATAAAAAAAATAAAAAATTCAAAGGCAAAATTGAATTGTAAGAAAGCCATTTTCCTTTTGGAACACGAAGTGTGCTACAGAGAAAAATCTCCGTAGTAAAGTCAGAAATAATTCGTCAAGCAGACGAATTATTTCTGTCGAACAACAATTTTTATTTGAGGTTGCTAACCGAATACACACACACACACACACACACACACACACACACACACACACACACATATATATATATATTATATAATATATATATATATATATATATATTCTCTCTCTCTTTCTTTCTTTTTTTTTTTTTTTGGGGGGGGGGGGGCGGGGGGGGGAGAGGTTTGGCGAGCGGAAGTGGGAGCAGATATTCTCTTTCACAATTTTTGCTGTAGGCGATTGCTTTTGTGGCATTGACTCCTTTGCTACTGACTTTTTCCCATTTTCTCACCCTTACTTTCTTCAAAATTTTGGATACAGACACACCGTCGGGTGTGGTTTCCATTTATTTCACTTGCCACGGTCCGTTTTGCCTGTGTCGCAGGTTTTGTCAAGCAAGAACTAAGGTACAATCACCTCCGCCATTCAATTTATAAGTACAAGATGGAAGTAGTTTGGGTTTGGGTGTTGCTATTACTTTTATCTACCATGTTTACTTTACTAGGAATGATAATTACATAAACATGATGTTACATAGTGCAACTACATTATTGCATTAGTTTGACATTCTACTTCTAGTTCTCTTATTGTTAAATAAATTATTCATCTGTGTGGCAGGGTTTGTTTTGGTGGCGACCTTTGCCCTGTCTCCTGTCCTTGGGGCGGTGTAAGGGCGGGGCCCTATCTCATTCTATCTGAACGTTTAACAGCTTCTGTTATTGTTATGTCCCAATATGTATTGCATTTGTATTTTTATTCTAGTGTTGTCTATCAATTCTTGTAACGATGGTTTCTTGTCGTGTTTCTGTGTCGTGTTGGAAAATGGCTCCCATGTTTCTGCGCGCCATTATCGAAGGGTAGTTGATGTCCTATATATATGAATTTTAAATTCCTATCCCTGTGAGTTAGGACGACTTAGGGCTTAAAACCGACTTTTACCAAGATTATATATTATTATCTAAATATTTTTTTTAAATCCTGTCTTTGGAAAAAAACATCACCCCCAGCCTAAAAATTAATTTTACTTATCATATGAACTTTAAATTCCTATCATGGAAGAAAGACCTTCTCTGGTCCTGAAAATGGAATGAGGAATATGAATTTTTCATATTATTTGGGACAATGACATCTCACTGTCTAAAAATGGGTTTTTAGAGATCTTTGAATTTTAGAATTCCTTTCTTTAGGGGAAAGGAAAATTCCTGGACATATGAATTCCAAATTTCCTATTTTGCTGAACAAAAAAAGCCTCTTATCTCCTAAAAATCATTTTTACGAGGAATATGAATTTGTAATATAATGTTAAAAAGTTAATTTTTAGTAATAAAGAATGATGCTAACCTTCAAGGATTGGTCAATAGCCATCGTTTTGCTAAAGCTTCCTAATCTCTTTTCGCTAAAGCTCCTCCTCTCTCCTCTCTTCTCTCCTTCGATCTTCCTATTCTGCGTCTCTCTCTCTCTCTCTCATAAATCTACGATGTATCGCATTGCGTAAGTTCCATTCCATAAGCAAACTATCCAAGATTACTATTTGCTGTAGCATTAAAGTCACCAAACCTTCTGTTTCCGTAGGTTGTTGGGTTGCTCAGATATGAATAGATTTTTTTATGTCAAGAAACAACCAAAAGTGCCTTGCACACCTCTCTCTCTCTCTCTCTCTCTCTCTCTCTCTCTCTCTCTCTCTCTCTCTCTCTCTCATCATCTTATATATATTTTACGTATATATATATAAAAGTGAATGTTTGTTTGTTTATCCGCTATAGAAATCTGGACCGTTTGACAGACCCAGACAAAATTTGGCACGTAGCCCTTATGTGACCCTAGAAAAATTTATAAATCAAAAACAACCCCCTGCCCCGTGACAGACATCAAACACAGACAAATTGAATGCGATTTTTGTGTCTTCTAATTCCTTCAGGTTTTCCTTCAATTGCCTTTTGAGTTAATGGTAATTTTTTGCTTGATCGCTCCAGGTTTTCGTTCAGGCGCTGTCAGACGTATGATTAATCTGCAACAATAAATCTTCTGTATACATCAATTTTTTATCAGAATTTACCTGAATTTTATTCATGTTTTATGATAATTATTAATATAACTTATCATTTAATATGATAAAATCAGCATTGAAATCATATAACGATAATTTTTATAAGTAGATGTCCACTTTCTGCAGCCCAGAACTACTTCATCAGCACATTCATAGTAACTGCAGGCTAAGCCTGCTGTGCAAGGTGTGCGGTATTTTATTTTACTTTCTTTTAATTCAACTGCGAATTTCCTCGTTAATTCGTTCGTTTCTTCTTCGTTTTTACCTTCGGAATTAGCTATAGCGACTGCCTCGTGACGTTACGGTGACGTAGGGAGAACTACTAAATGGCCACTATTTCACTCGAAATGACAATTTTTTCTCTCGATATTTAATTGGTGAAACAACAATACAATTACATTTTTAAGCACACCATTCAAAAGATAAGTTTCAAACTTTTGAATGGTGTGCTTTAAGATGTAACTGTATTGTTGTTTCACCAATTAAATATCGAGTGAAAGAAGTTTTTTTTTTTTTCTTTAAGTTTTTATTCAATAAATTATTTAAAAACCATTACAATAAATCCAGAACTACATATATTTCCATCTAAAATACATTGCATTTAATGTTACAAAAATTCTTTGTGAAATATTTTAACAATTTCTCTTTCAAAATGGCCTTGATATCTCTCTGGTTTTTTATAATCGAAGCTTTTGTATTCTATTTATAATCAAACGTTCAGGCACATTCTTGTCTTTGAACAACCATATATTTACAATATAACTTGACAAAATTAAAGTTGCAGTGTTCCTTTGTTTGCCTCGATGACTCTGGGAAATCAAAATACATAATTCTAATGAAATTGCAGTGAATAAAATTACAAAATAGCTTCAAAAACTCCTTTTAACCATATTATTACATTTGCAATTCTCTTGCAGAAATATACCATATGAATATTTGATTCCTCAGCATCACAAAACTGGCAATGAGAATCTTGAATTATTTTCATTTCTTTTAACCTTTTTTTATTGGGTAATATTTCGTGAATATATTTATATATTATTTCCCTATCAGCAGCAGAAAGTAATTTCATGTTGATGTTTTCCAAATCAGAGGCCAATTATAAAGGGGGTATCTACTCTCAACAGTTGGCTGTACCTTTGGCAATAAGTTCACATATATAGTTCTCGATTTAAGAAAAGGAAAATTCTGAAATGTTTTACATTTCCTAACTGTTTACTAAGACCTCAGAATACATAGGTGCCATTACACATGAATTGTCTCTTTGTGTTGAATTTCCGGTAAACAAGCCCTTCATATGTGAATTGTTATAATAATTTGACATAAATTGTATTTCTCCTAACAGTGTAACTTTAAGAAAGAGGCAGCTAGAATACTTTGTGTCTTCCATAAAAGACTTAAACATTCCTATCCCTCCTTCAATCTTTGACTTTGTTAAAGTGTCTCTTTTAATGAATTCACATTTTTTCCCCCAAATGTAAAAGAAAAATTTCTTTACTTATTAGTTTTGCATATTTGACAGGCAAAGGGTAAATATGGGAAACATACCATGTCTTTGAAAAAAATCAAGGTATTGACAATAACAGCTTTTTGATGAAATGTAAGTCTTCTGTTGTGAAAGCTCGCCAAAGTATTCTTAATTTTACATAATATATTTGTCCACGAAGAATTAACAGCCATTTCGTAATTATCAGAAAATAGAATTCCCAAAGTTGTAAAAGAACCTGTATATCCTTGAAGCCATGATAAGGCCAAACAGACCTATCACCCCATGGGCCAATAACCAAATATTTTCGTCTTATTTTTATTTAGCATGCAACCCGTGGCTGCTTCCAAACAAATTTAGACACTAATGTGCTAATCTCCAAAATTCCCTTGTCACTGGCAACGAAAATATTTTGTATCATCGGCAAACCCAAGAATTTTAAGGTGGTATCATTTGGTAAGGGCAAGTGTTCAATACAACTATTTCTTTTTATAGCCATAAGATACAGACGGTTCCTGGGACAAAACAGCATAAAGGAGCATAGAAAAGGGCAGCCTTGTCGGACTCCCCTCTCCACACTAAAGTATTTACCAATGTTACCATTAACAATGCAACAACTTCCAATATTCGTGTACAATATCTTAATGCATGGAAATCAGTTCCATCACAAAAACCTAGTCTTTCAAGAATCCGAAGTACAAAATTAATATCAACACGGTCAAATGCTTTCGACAATCAAGATTTAAAATAGCACCTTGAACTCTTTTCTTACTACAATAATACACAATATCTCTAATTAAAGTATTACATGTATTTATGGATCTTCCAGGCACACAAAATTGTTCGGGACTGATAAGGTTAAAGATAACTGTTTGCATTCTTTTCGCCATTATCTTAGCAAGTATCTTATAGTCACAGCACAACAATGAAATTGGTCTCCAATTAGTCAAAGCACTCTCATCGGTGCCTTTCGATATGAGAGTGACCAATGCAATACTCTGACTCTTGGAGAGAGTTTTCATCTACAATATTTTTCAAGCAATAGCTTTAGTTCATCCTTAATATCTTCCCAGAATACCTTATAAAATTCTATTGGGATGCCATCTATACCAGGACATTTATTGTTAGCAATGGAACGAACTAACATCACGTATCTCTCTGAGAGATATATTCTTATGAAAAATAAAAATCATTATCAGAATCAGTCAATTTTTTCTCTACAAACTGCATAAAGAAGTTTTTGCATAGGTACATCACAAATGTTTTTCCGGTAAAGTTTTTGGTAATACCTGAACACATAGTGTTCATGGCCTGCTATTTGTGAGAAACAGTACCTTCATCAAGATTCGGAATTATGTTTCGTTCTGCGACTATTTCTGTCACGACCTTTTTACTATTTATTGCTCTTTGCTGTCGGCCAAGAAGGTAAGAGGAGGCTTTTGTTTTTCCCTTCAATCCTGTCTTGAATTCTCGATCGTACTTTAACCCCTTCTAAAATCTGAGATTTTAGATGTTTATTCTGTCTTGAGAATAGTAATATCTGCATAATCTGAGTTTCCTGACACATTAAGTTTCATGTATTGTTTCCTTAGTTTTGCTTCAAATAATTGATGACCCCCAAACTTCTGCCTGCTAATCCTTTTACCTTCTCTGACGAAAAATTGTTTTATTTCTGGTTTCACCAAATCATTCCACCAATTACTGATATGATAGAAAAATTCCTTTTACGTGTTTTCAAGAATGTCCACAACCTCCTAAACTTTTCTTTAATTTCCTCTGTATTTTAAGTAAACTAGTAATTAAGTGTTTCCAAAATGAGTTTCCAATACTAATGTTTGGATTAATCTTAATTTGCAAATGACAGCGGAATGATCAGAAAATGACACAGGTAGCATTTCGCTTGAAATTACATTGTCTTTGAGCGTTTGGCAGTACAATCTATCAATGCGCGAACCGTAGTTTTGCGTCATAAGTTTTTGGTGCGTACCCATAAATATACTGGGGAGGGGTTCCCTGTTATGCAAAAACCATACATCATTAAACCTAAGGGTCCTAATTAATCTGAGCAGTGATTTCGACACGTTTGATTCACTATTATTAGAATTGTCTCTAGGACTCAAAACACAGTTCCAGTCACCTCCCATAATAGTATGGCTATTATCATACCGTAAGTAGTAGGGCAATTCCTTGTCAAAAAGCTCTTCCCGTTCCCTTGCATGATTATGACCTGAAGGAGCATAAATGTTAACAATACGAATCTTACTACCATTCACCTCACCATGTACAGAACATATTCTAGAATCTCCACTTCTTTCAACATGCTTAATTACAAAATCTAAAGTTTTCTTGATGAGAATACAGGTTCCACCTTTACGACAAATGGCTGATTGAAATTACATTATACCTGTATGACAAAAACTCTATATCTTTAATATCCTTAACATTGTGTTCTTGGACTAAAAGAATGTCTATTTTGTTAAAGGTGTTAAAATGAGTGTAGCATCTCTTGTTTCATTCTATCATTAATACCGTTTAATATTAAGGGTTTGGGGGCTATCCTAATGAATGTTAGTTATTATGAGATTTTCTTTTACTCTTTTTTGTTGCATTTTTACGTTGCTTTCGCTTTTTGTTTACTTTCATGTTTTCTACAATGCTTGAATTACAGTCCGACTCATCGGTCACTGTTGTTTCATTATCATTATTACATTTTTGACTGCTGGTATTTCATTTTCTATTTGAGCAACAAAACTTTCTTGTTCTGACATCGCTGTCATTAGCACCTTTATAATAATTGGAACTATTAAAGGGTGGTAACATTAAATCGCCTGTTGGATTTTGTATATCATCTTGACTTCATGGAGGGGGATGATTGAGGCTAAATAAATCTTGACTCATAGGATGCGCTGTGTCGGTGTTACTTCTGTCTTCGTCAACGTTGCCTTCAAAATGTCTTGATTCTTCCATGACGTCACAAGATCTCATATCATTCTCACTAGGTGAAGCTTCGATTCGACAAGGATTACTGTCGGGCGAACAAACGTTCGCCTCCTCGGATATTGTTCCGTAGGTTGCAACAAGAGTACTGCATCAGTCTCAGTAGTTCGTTGTACGATGAAGCAACTTGCATTCAATACGTCTGTCCCACCATTAAGCTCTAAGGTCCCATTTATAGGGGCCAAACTGTTTTCTTCAGATACAGTTGGAGGAATGTCAATGTCATCTCGCAGGTCAATCAAATGGCAAGTCTCCATCAGCGTTTCGGATTCCGTTTGCAAGTCTGGTTGGCCGTTGGATGCTGGGTTACTTCCGACTTCGACAGGACGGTCAATTATAGAAGTGTTTTGGGGCATCCCTTCACAAGTTCGAACGTCTACTGGGTTCCTGGCGGCTTACTGGCATTTCATTTTTTTCCTTTATTTTCTTGATTGCCAGATAAATGAGGAAGTCTACTTCACTAATGATATTTAGTCTTTGTGTAATTCCAACTTCACATTCATTAGCAAAATGGCTGGTTTGCCCACAAAGTCTACAAGTTTTAGTCTGCCCTTTATAGTATATATAGATATAAACCTTGGCACATTCAACCATATAAGAAGGAAGGAATCTGTCGATTAATATCCATAGAAACTGTTCTGACACATTATCAATACCTTTGTATCTTCCCAGACTTCGAGTGTTCTTCTTCACATAACTCACTGTTCCGTATCTGGAAAGAATGTCATTCAGCATAAAGTCAGTCATTTCAAAAGGCACATTTCGCACTGTTACATACGACCTGTAAGTTGACAAATCCTCAACTCGGATTTTTAGGTCGTCTCTTACACTGATTTCTTTGCCACCGAAATCTTCACAAATGTTTTCATATTTCTCTCTTGAGCTTAATTTAACAATTAATCTAGTTTTCCCCAAATCTGCAATGCCCTCAATTTCATCGTCCTGTATACGTAAAGTATCATCAAGAATTAAGGGAATGTCGTCTTCATAAATTGCACCCCCTAAGTATCTAATACCTATGGTATTAATTCTTTTCAACCTTGGCGCATTCATTCTGGAGACAGAAAACGGAAGTCACTGCGTCTGGTTTTCGCAGGGCACAAAAGACTGTGCGTCGTCGCCAACTTTACTACTCGCTAAAGTTGGCTATAGAGACGCCTCGAGCATAGCCGAGGGCATATGGTTTTACCCGGCCAGGAAACCGGGGCAATGAGTCTGCTGTTTTGCACCTAAATAAATGCTAAGTTCACATTCCTACTTTACTTAAAGGAGGGGCAAAATAGTCACTGCATGTTCACACACCTGCGGTACATTTAAAACGCCTTCAGTGCCTTAGAAGTCGTATAAAAAACTCCTGTTTCCTTGACAGAAACCACCACACGACCTGGCCCTCTGCCGAGCGATCGTCCAATCCATACGAGTAAGTGTATTATCTACATCATTACTCTACAAAGTTTTCAAAGAATATCTTTTAGTTAAAGAAGTGGTAATTTCTAGTGAAATGTTCGGCCATTCCCCCCCCGGTAGTTTACCCGAGTTTTTATTATAAAGTTGATATAATGAGGTCTGAAATTAACTATCGGGTAGTGTGGCAACACCACCATCATGCACAGTAACTTCAACATGACACAACCACCTCTCTCTCTCTCTCTCTCTCTCTCTCTCTCTCTCTCTCTCTCTCTCAAGATATCACTGAAACAATCTGAAGCGAAATTTATCAATGAGGTTTTTAACTAATGCAAGAAAATTCATGCATGCAATCTCTCTCTCTCTCTCTCTCTCTCTCTCTCTCTCTCTCTCTCTCTCTCTCTCATAAATTCCCTTTATGAATGGCTTTAAATAATAAGTCATACTAGAAATAAACCTGATACTATATGCCACTGCAAGTCTCTCTCTCTCTCTAATTCACTTTCACCATTTCAATCAGATAAGTACCCGGATATATGTATACTACATGTATATATCATGTTTATGTAATGTAGTGAAATCAAGATAGAATTATTAATCACATGAAAGAAAAGTATTTTCAGTGATAGTAGCCCTACTTTACACAACAAAACAATTCAAAAAGGAAGCAGGACAATTTTTTCTGAGTTCTTCTAAGTTCTCTATTTATCTATCTATCTATCTATCTATCTGTACACAAACACACACACATACACACACACACACACACACACACACACACACACACATATATATATATATATATATCTTATATATATATTATATATATATATATATATATATATATAGTATATATATATATATAGATATATATATATATATATATATATATATATATATATATATATATATATATATATACACACACACACACACACACACACACACACACACACATATATATATATATATATATATATATATATATATATATTATATATATATATATATATATATATATATATATATAACCTAGCCACCTGGGGGGGCAACCAAGTCCTTATGGGTGCCGGTCCCAAGCCCGGATAAATAGGGAGGGTTGGTGCCAGGAAGGGCATCCGGCTGTAAAAATCTGTGCCAAAACCAAAATGGAATGAGCCGAAATATGGAAAGAGGTAATGCTAGGGCGTACTCCGTAAACGACGCACAGAGACATCGCCCTAACTCGTGGTAAGGCGAGGGCTACTGCATCAGGAGCGGGTGGGCAGCTAAAGAAGCGAGGCTCATATTGGGTTCAGAGTATGTCAGCTAAATGTTGGGTCCATGACTGGGAGAGGTAGAGAATTGGCTGACTTGATGAGAGAAAAGAAAGTAGATGTTGTGTGTGTGCAAGAAACGCGGTGGAAAGGAAATAAAGCTAAAGAGTTGGGAGATGGATATAACCTTATATTATAGTGGAGCAAATAAACAAGGTAGAAATGGAGTTTGGCATAGTATTGTCTAGTGAACTAAAGAAACTCGGTAATAGAAGTGCATAGAAAGAATGACCGTATCATCAGTTATTGAGGATATGTTATGGAGGAGAGATTATGAATATTATAAGCGCAATATGCCACCACAAGTTGGTTGCACAGAAGAAGAGAAGGGAAATTTCTGGAGAGACATGGATGGAATAATGCAAGAACTGGAAGAGCATGAGAGGGTGATAGTTGGGGCAGATTTGAATGGCCATGTCGGAAGTGAAAATGAGGCGACTGGGCGGGTGCATGGGGGCCATGGAATTGGGGAGAGAAACCCAGAAGGAGAGAGTGTAGTGGACTTTGCTGTGTCATTCGACATGGCAATAGTAAAACACATTCTTTGAGAAGAAAAGGGAACACTAATAACATATAGGAGTGGGGGAAGATTCTCCCAGATAGACTATTTCTTGTATAAAAGGATAAATCTGGTGGAGGTCAAGAACGCAAAGTTATTCCAGGCGACCATGTAGCCCCCCAACACAGGCTGCTATGTATGGACTTGAAGTTGAAAAGGGAAAGAAAAACCAAAGCTAAAGGGATAAGGAAAATTAAATGGTACGAATTACAGAAGGAAGGGGATAAGAAAAGAGAGTTTAAGAGGAGGGTTTTGGAGGATATTGATATAGGGATTGAAGATGTTCAAGAATGGTGGGCACGAAATGCAGCAGTAATAAGAAGGCATGGAAAGGAGCTGCTAGGAGAGACATCTGGTTATCATATGGGAAGAAAAGGAGAGTTGGTGTGGGATGAAGACATTGAAAAAGTAGTAAAAGTAATAAGAAGGAGGCAAAGAAAAGATGGAAGAGTCACAGTCAGTGGAAGACAGAAATAGGTACAGAGAGAAAAACAAGGTGGTGAAAAAGGTTGGTAGCCCAAGCTAAAGCAAAGTCGTATGATGATGTGTATAATGAGCTGGGGAAAGGAAGGATTAAAGAAGATGATCAAGCTATCAAAGGCTAGAAATAAGAGCACCAAAGATATAACACATATCAAACAAATAAAGGATCAAGAGGGTGTAGTGCTTAGAAAGGAGGAAGACATTGTGAAGAGATGGAAAGAATATTTCGAACAGTTGTTAAGTGAAGAAAATAATAGACTAATAAGAGAGGATGGCAAGGTGGAACATTGGCATGGTAATGAGGTTTCTTTTCTAAGGCAAGAGGTAACTAAATGCACTGAAGAAGATGAAGAATTGGGAAGGCAACCGGACTAGACATGATCCCGGTGGAGGCATGGAAAGTATTAGGAGATGAAGGAGTGGATATACTGTACGATCTTATGATAAAGATCCTTGAACAGGAAAAGATACCAAATGAGTGGCGTGGGAGTATATTGATCCCAATTTTTAAAGGGAAAGGCGATCTCCAAGAGTGTGGTAATTATAGGGGCATTAAATTGATGTCCCACACTTTGAAGATACTGGAAAGGATGATAGATGCTAGACTGAGAGAAGAAGTACAGATAGGTAAAGAGCAGATGGGATTTATGAAGGGAAGGGGAACCATCAGATGGTATATTTTGTCTGAGGCAAATAATGGAGAAATTCGGGGAAAGACAAAGGGACCTACATATGGTATTCATTGACCGTTGAAAAGGCTTATGACCGAGTCCTGAGACAAGAGGTATGGAGGAGCCTGAGGGAGAAGATGGTGCCAGAGAAGTATGTGCGATTGATACAAGAGATGTACCGGAATGTATTTACCAGAGTGAGGAGCATTGTTGGGGAGACAGAGGGTTTTGAGGTGAGAGTAGGATTACACCAGGGGTCGGCTCTGAGCCCATTTATCTTTAACCAGGTGATGATGTTATAATAGAGGAAGTAAGGGAGACAGTACCATGGAACATATTGTATGCGGATGATATTGTTCTGTGTGCAGAGAGCACGGGTAAGGATCTGGAAGTGAAATTGGAAAGATAGAGACAAGTACTGGAGGACAGAGGAATGAGAATAAGTAGATCCAAGACAGAATAATATGTGTACCACCACTGAGGGGGATGATAGAGAAAGTATTCAGCTTGGTCCGGAGACAAATGGAGAAGTTTGATAAGTTTTAAGTATTTGGGATCTTTTGTTAACGCTGGAGGAAGTATGGAAGAAGAAGTAAAACATCGGTACAGGCAGGCTGGAACAACTGAGAGTCGGCCATCGGGAGTTCTTCGTGACAAAAGAGTGCCGCTTAGGTTAAAAGGAAAATTTCACAAGACGGTGGTAAGAACAGCAATGTTGTATGGTACGGAAACAGCAAGCATGAGAAAAGCAGAGCAGAAGAAGATGGATGTGGCAGAGAAATGAGAATGCTTAGGTGGATGTCTGGGTAACAAGAGTGGATAGGATCAGAAATGACTACATAAGGGGGTCAACTAAGGTGGTGGAAGTATCAAAGAAAGTGCAGGAGGGGAGGCTGAGATGGTATGGACACCTGTTTGAGGAGAGATGAGGACCACGCTGGGAGACATACTATGGGGGTGGAGGTGCAAGGAAGAAGAAAAGAGGGAGACCAAGAAAGAGATGGAAGGACTGTGTGAGAGGAGACTTAAATGAGAAGGGAATTGATGAGGCAGAAGCACAAGATAGAAATAGAATTGTGGAAACGGCTCATCCGAAACGGCGACCCCATATAAAAATGGAACAAGCTGGGAAGAAGAAGAAGAAGAAGAAGAAGATATATATATATATATATATATATATATATATATATATATATATATATATATATATATATATATATATATATATATACACACACACACACACAACACACACACACACACATATATATATATACTATATTATATATATATAAATATATATATATATATATATATATATATATATATAACATATATATATATATATATTATATATTATATATATATATTTTATATATTATATAATATAATATCTATATATACAAGTGAAGTTTGTAATTTCTTTGCTATAGAAAGCCGAACCGCTCAACAGACCCCGACAAATTTGGCACTCGGCCCCTTTGTGACCCCTGGAAGGTTATAACTCAAAATTAAACCGCTTCCCCAGCCCCCCACCACCCCCGTGTCAGACATCAAACAGACAAATTGAATAAATTTTCTTTTTCACCAATTACGTCAGGTTTTCCTTGAAGGGCTTTGTGGGTTAATTGTCAATTTTCGCCTGACCATTTTCGGGACTCATAATTATCAATTGGAACATTAAAGCCTTGAGAAAACAAATTTGTACAATAAATTTCTTTCCTTGTTTAACTATATTAGGCGTTAATTATAATGTAAATATTTCTTATTAGTTATAAATATTATTGATTAATGTCATGGAGTGTTATAAAGGGGATGATATAAGGATTCGGTTTTGCTAAATAGATATTTGTAAGTATTACTAGAACCAATGTTGCCACGCGTAGGGGATTCCCTTCTGTAGAAGAAATCTGGTGTCCGTAGGGGTAGGGGAAACCTGCGGATGATATGACCTTTGTTTAGACGGATATAGGGGAATTTCACTTATTTCTCTTATAGTATGTTTTTACTTCAATATTCTAGATAAAAACAAAATGAATGCATAACTATGATAATATTAAAAACCCAGTATTTCCTCATTTTAAGGACCATCGTGTTTCAGGTTCAGACTTGTGATTTTCAAATCTCAGTTTAGCTTCAGTCTAGCCAGTTTCCGATGAGGACTGTGAGAGAAGCTTAAGTATTATTCACATAGACGTTGTATTGGGATATTTTGTAATTACAGCTATAGTAACTGATAAAGGTCACGGTGCCCAAGGATATAAGAAGGACTGGGAAGAGGGGAGCTGAAGTTTAGGAAAGGTTTCATTGCAGAATATGTGCTAAAGAATTTGTTTCAGGATAATCGGAACCCATCGGTCAAACGAAATCGGACTCCCATATGCGTTCTGCAAAAGAAGTGACTGCAAATCTGTTAAAGTGACTATTTATTGAAGTAAAGGATGACTGCGGGATCAAAGCAGAATTAAATACTGCTGCAATAGTAGTTAGAAGAAAAAACTTTCGTTTAATTGTCCTGCAATGTCAAGGTTCTTTGAAAAATATGCAGACAGTGAGATTAATTAAATTCTCAGTGATTGAAGAATTTTTTTTTTATAATGCTACATCAATACTTTTTTGTAATAATCTATAAGTGTATTAACATTTTTCTTAGTAACGTATTTTCATAGGTTACTAGAGTACCGTCCCTGTGTCCTTTCTCATTGATTAAAAGCATTACTGTTTTGCAGAAAAACAATATAACCTGTTTACATGCATTGTAAATTCAATATATGTGTATAATTGTTCTTGAATCTAAATTTTCCTCTTTAAAGTATACAAAGCTCTGTGACTACTTCTTAGAAGTGAATCAATTTTTTTCGTAGTGAGATAATTTACTATTCATTTTTCTTTCCTTTCCTATAAATGCAAATGATTTATTTTTAAATACATTTTCTTTACCGGAGTTATTTTTTTTTTACCCGAGATGTAGAATGGTTACTTACACTGTAAATTTAAACTAAAATTGAATACTTCATTTTCACTTGACCTATTATTATATTTGGTGCGTAGGGGAATGTAGGGGAAAATGTAAGGGAAAACGGTTTTAGTGACGTGGCAACAAAGACTGGAAGTCTGGAACGCCCACAACAGAACTGCAGAGTCTCGCAAAGTCAGGCTGCACTCCTCCACCAAACCCTGTAATCTTATCTACTAAAATTTATAACATCAGCGTCACGATAATTTCGGAGAACTCCTAAAATAAGGGTAAGATAAAGTATCTATGCACGCAGCCCCTGTATATGATTTTCGGTAATTATTTTCATTATTCATGATTTTACTTTTAAATGGAAAAGTTTATGGGTATTATTACAGTTTCAACCATTATGGGAAATCTATTATATTAATATTTTTCCCGAGAAAAGCACGTGATAACAAAACACTTCTTCTCAATACATTACTGTCGCTAATGCATACTTACAGAGAGAAAAAAAAAGTTTTTACCTCGAATTTTTCCTAAGTCGGGAGAGGTGTTTCCTCTACGGTAATGTTTACTTTTAATGAGCCCTGCTGCCCTCTAACTTACTTTCTTACGCAAACAAAAGCAGTTCCAGTTACTCATTATTGGCCAAAGACAATACACGAAAGATGGGAAGCTCAAGCCACAGCCGCATCGGCCGCATACAATTTAGTTCCTGGCATGAAATGAAGATGGCGGTAGCATTTCACCTGCCTACATCGTCTGTTTGTTTACTTTTTCACAAAGCGGGCATTCAATTTCAATCATGAGTGGGCGTAGCCATCATCACCCGTGTGTGGTTTGCAATAGGACGAAAATGATTTTCCCCATCTGATTTTTCATGCTTTTCCTCAGAATAAAGAAAGGTAATAAAATCATTACATCTGTTACAAAGTACATGATGACTTTTAGAGAAAATGAAGAAATAAAATAGACCAAAGCAAAATTGAATGTCGGTGCAGTGTTATTCCGAAATAAATATTGGAAAATATTTATAATACGGTGGACGCCTCTAAGCGGAAAGAAAATATATTTACATGTGATTTTCGACTAGAAAAAAATATTTGCCATTTGAAACCCCAACAACCAACCTAACCTTCCTGGTAATGTACATCAGTAGCCTAATCATGTCAACAGTAAACCTAACCATATCAGCGGTACCATAACCATGCCAACAGTTACCTAACCATGTCAACAGTAATTTGCAATGGAAATGAAGCTATCTGGCAAAACATAATCAAAATCAACTAGAAAAACTATATTTTTTCTTGTCATTGTTGTCAATTGTATTTCAAATAAATACCTTAAAGTTATATTTGCATATCTTGAAAATCTCTAGAAATATGAAATAAACATACCAATTCCTATCACTGTCATACAATTCGTGAATATTGGGTCTCCATGCCTTTTTCCAGATAGGCTTCTCACAGCAACTTTGATATACTGTATATATACTGTAGTTATGTTATATTCTCAGCAGCTACCATTGGGTTGTAGTTATAAATGTTTACCTTAATTTTTCATTAATAAGCAACTATTTAGCGAACCAAAGTTGTTCCCCATCAGGAAGGATGTATCTTGTGGGAGCATTCATATGGGAGAGCATAAGTAGGATTAGTTAAGTTAGAGTGACTACTTTAATTTCAAGTTCACTAACCTTTTAATCTATGATTGAATTTTCCTATATGTATGGATACAAAGCATTTCAAAATAAAAGAAAATTACATGCAAACCAGCATATCTGCTCCCACAAGATCCATTCTTACCGTTTCATCTAAGTTTCTGCATTATATGCTCATAATTGTTCAATTTTTTTAATGAAATCTTGTAATTGGTACCAACACCCCACATAGTATTCCAAAGTAAATTTACCATTGGCAGCAAATGTACGCAGTAATACAGTAGTAATAAATTGGCAAAACAAGTTGTGAAAACCTATGATATTTGCTTGTACTGTACATGATGCAAAAAGAAACATGGTCAAGTCAATTAGAATAATTGTTTCAAATTTTTTTTAGGAATGTGCATGCTTCTTGCAGAAATGGCATTTTACTAGAAAATACCAGGCAGAAGTGTTGTTTACATTACCTTCATAAAAGGGTGCCAATTGAATATGCATTTTTGAGAACTCCCACCAATTGGGCTATGAGATTTTAATAAATTGTTATAAATAGGTTTGTTTCTATTTGATTTGTGATTTCAATTTTTATTTGCTTTTTATGGAAATTAAGTTAAACCTAGATTTTTGCTTATACAGTATTCTGTAAAATACAGCACTTGCATTTGTTATAAAAGGGTACCTTACTTTTACTACTTTGTTGTTGTACTTTTTTTTAGTTTTATTAACAAATATTGCTTAATTTTTGCCTAATCAGCATGCAAGTTAAGTTCTGCTTTTTCTTATTTGATTTCCATATTATTGGTTTTGATCATCCCCACCCAGCGTTTTCGTTTGCTAGGTTTAAATTCTGATATATGCATGTTTTGTTTGCATGACTTGTATGACTATGCATGCAAATGAAGCATGTGCCATTTCTTTTACTTTGTTTATGTTCTTTGCAAGAACATTTGTGTACAGTTGCTTAGGTATGTACAGTATACAATCATAAGCACAAGCCAACAAAAAAAAGGAAATAATTACTGTATACTATATTGGTGAAATAATAAGATAATATGAGAATAAGTTTGTTTCATTCTAACTGCCCTCTCAATTTTAGATAAAGATACTTAGCAATTAATGTTACATTAACTGAAGGATTTTATTTAATGATTCAGAAATGCCTAATATATAAGTCATAAGCTATGATAGAGCCCTATAATCATGTTAACAAGCAATATTAATCGATTTAGTATTCAATAATTTATAAAGAGAAGTTTATTGGAGCATAAGAATAAATTTTAACATTTAAAAAAGCCGCGCTACGCCACAGCCGAGTTTTAGTTGAGGGCATAATCAATAGATGGCGCGCATCCTGACGGGTTGGATGACGTTTTTTTTAATGGTATAAATAGTCAGTTTCCCATCTTTCGTTTATTGTCTTTGATTATTGGCTGAGAGGTGTGACATCGTTATGACGTCATGGTTTCATAACCAATTACGAACGACTTTAGTCGAAAACTAAGTTTCACTAGCATTTCAGCGGAGTAAAAAAGTTACCTGTCCAGTGTCCACTGGTATCCTTGTTTGACTGAATACTCGAATAATGAAGCAAAAAACGGCATTATGTCTTCCTGTACCTATGGCAGAGGCAGTGGCTGGCCCTTCTGGCATTAATTTTGACAGACCTTCGATTTCCTACCGATTGTTTGCAGTGCAATGTGGGTTACGGTGAATTTTATTATTTGTCTAGTGGTGGTAAAGAAGTTGTGATTGAATATGCTCAAAGATATAATTTCATTCTAAAGCAAAAAAAAACTGCTAGTGTGGTGGAGCTACTAGTATTTGTCGGATCGACTTCAACAGGAACGCCTTCAGGTGTGATCTGCCACGGTAAGTAGCCTTACTGTAAACCCTGTGGCTAGCGCGCGCAGCGCAACATTACCTCTTGCCGTACATGCCGTGCTTGCCAAGAATCTTTAAATATGCGGATAAGGCGTGAAGCGCCGTTCGCCACGGCCTTACTGACAGCCGATTTCGGTCGGCGGTCGAGTGGGCCCGCGAATCTGTAGGTAGGTCTAGGGATTTTTCTGGAAAAACTCGTTTTAACTCCAATTACATAGTAAATCTCTAAATCGGATGGTTTGCAGTCAAAATAAATGTTAAATCCGTTGGAACTACATTATTTCTGATGCAACAAATATATTTTTATTCCAGTTTTCCCATAATGGTTGAAACTGTAATTTTACAAGTTTATGTAAGAGCTTAGGACCTTGGGCCACCACCCTTGCGACATTAGTCATCAATAATAATGAGTTATTTTCATGTTTTAACAGGAAAAGGAGAGGTTAGGTAAAAGCTGAGGAACTTATAATAATTAGCTATTTTCATGGTTTTACACGAAACACAAGAGTTCAGGTAAGAACCTAAGACCTTAAGCCAACACCTTAACATAAAGGTTAGTACGAAGACTGCCTTTTTTTAGGCTATTTACTTATTCCATTGCATAGGGTCGCATGCAACATCTATATTTTCAGTCATAATAAGGTTTACTTTTGGTAGCTGCCATGAATTCTTAAGGTGGGTACACACGTGAGAGCCGAACCTTGTATGTGTAACTGAGTTACGCATATACGGTTACAAGGTGTCAAAATGTTGATGACGAACTGTAACCACGTTAAACACGTAACTTCA
The DNA here is from genome assembly GCF_015104395.2 of Macrobrachium nipponense. Taxonomy (NCBI): domain Eukaryota; kingdom Metazoa; phylum Arthropoda; class Malacostraca; order Decapoda; family Palaemonidae; genus Macrobrachium; species Macrobrachium nipponense. Next base: position 18,663,068 of record NC_087201.1, on the reverse strand, counting down.
TTACAATCCACTGCGATCATCAGTCTGTCTCTGTCCGGGTTGTTTACCGACGATCCCCACCATGCAAGTAGCAGCTGCCCCGTGTATTTATACATATTATTTAACAAAGATGGAGCGAAATAAAAGAAGATGGTGGCAATCAAGGTTATATACTAGAAGGGTAGAATACAGTGGTCAGGAATTACTCGCTGACATGAGATTCCAAGAAGTTTCTGGCCAAAATAAAGTCTTTTCTTCATAATAACTAATAAATTGAAGAACCTCTTCCTCACTCCAATCAGCCATGGTAGACACATACGTACTGACTGACCAAAATAAGGGACTCTACTATGGATGGCCTTGTTCATAGTGGGTGTCAACAAGCAACCTCGGTTGATACGCGCGTAATACAGGTCCCGTCCACACATTGCGCAACGTTCAAAGAGACCTCCCTTTGATTCGGGGCCCAAAAACCGACAATTGCCGGGACGGAGGGCGAACGGAGCCTCGAACCTCTCGGGTTCGGGGTTCAGGTTTGAGGAACCGTCCACACTTGCGTTTTTGTTACAAGAATGGGCTACAATACAAGGTTCGGTTCGCACGTGTGTACCCACCTTTAGGTTACCACCCGAGGTTAGGTAAATATGAAGGTTGTCATGTTCAATGTGATTTTGATATTCAGTTACTTATATTTATTCTTGAAGGCACCAAATCATAGATAAAGTTAATTGTGAAGGTAATGTCTTTTGTAAAATATGTGGAATTTAAATGCAAAAATTTAAATCATTTGTAAGCCTTAATATATCAGTGATCCATTTATTTTCCAGAAAACCTTCAACAGGCCTTCAGACTGCACTCTTCTACAAAACACTGTGGGTACTAATCTTACTATATACATTGAAATTTGTAACATCAGCATCTGGGAAACTTGTTAAACTTCTAAAATAAAGGTAAGAAAAGTATCTATATTTGAAGGTATAAAATTTTAGATAAAAGTTAAATGTAATGGCATTTAAAATGCGCCATTGCCATCGATTTAGTGTTCAGGTTTAGAAGTGACTCCAGTGCGTCTTTCGACCATATATGTGTGTCATATTTCGGTAGGCTGTTATGAACCTTAGCATACCACCCTAGGTTAGCAATGCATGAAGGTGGTCGTATTAAATGCAATTTTCACATCCATTTTACATAGAATTGCTTGCAGTATCTGTATTTGAAGGCACCATAGCTTAGATAATCTGAAATGTGAAGATATTTACTTATTTTCATGATTTTACACAAAATAGACTAGTTTATGAAAGAGCCTAGGACCTTAGGCTAACACCCTAGCTTTGGGGTTAATTCAAATGCAGTCATTTTCTTAGACCACTTGCATATACAATTACATAGGATTTAATAAAGTATCTAGTTATGTAATTTCATTAGTTATTTTCATGGTTTTACACGAATCTGAAGAGTTTAAGCAAGAGCCTGCCACCTGGGGCCAGCACCCTAGCTTAGCAGTTAATACAGATGTGACCATTTTCTTAGGCCACTTGCATAGTCAATTGCATAGGATTGCATGCAACATTATTTATGAAATTTCATTAGTTATGTTCATAGGTTTACATGAAATAGAAGATTTTATATAAGTAACTTACCCAGGAATTACTTAGCTTAGAGCTTCTACTCGACGACAGCTTAGATTTTGAAAAGCGGAGCGATTGTCTTATGTTCATGTAGGTGACTGGCCCCACCCATTTTTGGGGTTGGGGAGAGAGGAACAACTCGGCCAAGAGCTCAATTCTGTTTATGCTGGCTTCAGACCAACAAGGTGTTGGAAACGCAGCTTGCTTATATGGTTTTCGGCCGAGTTCTTCCAAACTTCGTAAAGTATTCTGTGCCTCGGTAGCCTTTGGCTTTTGTTTTTTTGGGAGGGATTTTGATTATGACCTCCACGGTTTTGACTTCAATTATTCATGAAACTTACCAACTTTGTCCTTTCTTGACTCGTTAGTGGCTAGTAGACATATCTGATTCTAGTGCATCAAGTATTAGGTATTGCACTAGGTTCACTAAGGCTGGCTATGACCCACATATGTTATACGCAACATGTAGGGGTCAAGTTTGCACTAGGAATTTGATTTGTGAGGAGTGCAGTGTATAGGAAGAAAAACAGCGGAAGACTTTAGCTTCACATATTAACAAGTTAGAGAGAGATCATAAAAAAAAGCGGCTTCTAGAGCTGGGACTAAATCTTTAGTTACGCAAGCTGTGACTAAGAAATCAGGTGCTTCTGACATTTCTTTGGTCTCTCCCTGTGCTAAACCAATACCTCCTATTCCCAGTCCTCCTCCAAAATCACAGTCTCCTATCCCTGGTTCACACCCCCGAACCAGATCGCTACATCAGCCTCAAAGATAAGTTTGCCAGAAGTTTGATACTCTTGCTTCCACAGTGGCCCCCAGGTGAAGGTCACTGCCATACCCTCTCAGCCCTGGGAGGAGGCATGCTGGAGGCCCAAGGGAGGTTGGTCTGCTCATGGGCAGTCGCCCCATAGTCACACCTGGAGCGTCCAAGGTGCCGACAAAAGACGGTTGTTGGAAAGGCATCATAGTGAGACATACTTTGTCATCTAGTTCTAATGATTCTAGCCCCCATCAAGGGCACCAGTGGAAATTTTCAGATGAGTCTTGTCAACTGAAAAGACACTTGTCGTTCAAAGATACCTCCCCTCTGCTACCCAGCAAAAGGTTTAGTGAACCTTCACTTAGCCCCAACCTTCATGCAGTAAGTGGGGCCCCCAGAACGATATTCGCAGACAGAGAGCCTGAAAGTAGCACCCAGGCAATCTTCAGATTTCCATGTGTATTCTTGTAGCGCCAAGTAGCAAAAGAATCTTCTTATTTCTCATAGTGCCAGTCTGTAGAAAAGAGCCCTTAAGTATCTTCTCACGATTTGGTGCCTGAGAGTTCTTTGGTGCCAAAGTGTACGCTCTTGGGCGAGCCTCCAGTTTGTGCAGTGCCAGGCTCTGCCGCTTTGTCCACTTCATCCAAATACCTTGTGTTTTCAGCTACTAGTGTGACTGCTTTTGTTCCAACGTTGCATATCGATGTAGACCCTTCTTTAGTTCCACTTCAGAAGCAGTTGGACAGTGTCCTGGGTCTCCTTCAGAAGTAGACTGCTGATTCATTATCGGTAGCACCCAATGATCTCTCGCTCTCCTTGATCTCTTTAGATGAAGAACACTTGGACCAAGAATCGACTCCTACCACTTATGCAGCCTTGCTCAAGTATATTCTTGTGAACTTTCCTGACTACTTCACCCCTACAGCACCTTGTCTCCTGCCTCCTCATTCATGATGAGCGATCAACCCTCACATGTAGGCCTGGCTTTCTGAAAAGAGATAATAAGGCAAGGTGTGTTTCATTATTCCACCTTCCTGTTTGGCTGCTAGAAGATATTGCTCATATGCTACTGAAGAGGCTCCATACTTAGGAGTGGCTGCCTCCTCCCGGGGGGACTTCTCAGAACTTATTGACCTGGCGTGTAGATCAACTTTTTCTTTGGCAAAAACAATGGTTTCAGTGCTGGAAATGGACTGTTTACTTAAAAACCTCTTAAGTACTAGAGGTTCTTAGTTTTTTTTAACTGGTCCATTGGGGTATTAGTAAAGAAGATTCAGGACAAAGACATCTCGGAAGATATTTCATTGGACTGGCGTAGTGTGTTTCCATGCGCTGACAAAGCAGTGAGATGGTTTAATGGAAATAGCATTGCTGTATACGATGGGTGTCCTCAAAAAGAGAGAGCTATGTTTATCCTTCACCTCCAAAGGAGTTACCTCTTCTCATAAGTCTGCGTTTCTCTTCTCGCCTTTGGATGATATGCATCTTTTTCCACAGAGGACAGTAGAGGAGATAGCTTTGCATTTACACAAAAAATCAATGCAGGATACCACTGCACTTAAATCATCCTCTCTGTTACAACTTCCCCCTTGCGAGGCAAGAGACAGAGAAACCGTCTAAGCCTGCAACTCACAATTGAGGGTCCTATTCTTCATGCACCAGTGGTGACAAGAACACAGTCGTTTTGGAAAAATTGGGAACAAAAGGGTGATAAAAAAAGTGTTAAAATAAGGGTATTCCATCTCCTTCGGGGAATAGCCTCCCTTATCCAGCACTCCTATTTCATTATCAGCCTACTCGGTAGGATCAAGGAAGTATTTGGCCCTCTCCAAAGAAGTCACAGATCTCTTAGAAAGAGCGTGATAGTTAGTCGAGAACAACTCTGGGTTTTTACAACAGGCTGTTTGTGGTACTCAAGGTCACAGGAGGCTGGAGGCCAGTACCAGATGTAAGTGCTCTGAACCTGTACCTAACTAAACTAAGTTTCATATGGAAGCAGTACAGTCAGTCCTGGCATCCAAACACCAAGGGGGCTGTATGGTCTCTTTAGACATGAAAGATCCCTTTTTCCATATTAATGTTCATCGGGATTCATGGAAATACCTAAGGTTTATGTTAAAAGATAGTGTTCCAGTTTTAAGCCTTATGCTTTGGGCTATCAACAGTAGCACAAGTTTTTACCACAGTACTTGCCCCATTAGCCAACTGGTTGGCTAATTCCTCACCTTCAAAGGCCAAGTGCATGAAGGATCTTCAAAAGACAACTCTATTAACTTAAGACTTAGGGTTGCTTCTAAACCTTGAAAAATTGCACCTGACTCCATCTCAACAGGTGATTTATTTGTGGATGCAGATAAATACTCAGTTTTTGGGCTTCTCCCTCTCCCCAAAGGATGTGAGACTACCTGAAGACGGTCAACCATTCTCACCCTCAACAAGTGCTCTGCCAGGCAGTGAGTGAGCCTGTTGAGCTCTCTAGCATCAATAGCACAATTTGTGAGGTTGGGGAGGCTCTTCAGTTTTTCTTAGGTGCCAATTGGGATTAGAAGGCGAATAAATATCTGCACTTTTTGGCATAATGCAGGAGATAAAAGAGGATCTGTGGTGGTGGAACTCCTAGGACAGGTTGGAGGAGGAAAAATCTTAGTGTTGAACCCTGACCTGAATTTTAGCTCCGATGTCAGGGATCAAGGCTGGAGACTTTTCCTGTGAGGAAAAGAGATATTAGGAACATAGTCTCATCAGGAGAAGAGTTTGCATATTAACTTGAGAGAGGTAAAGGCATTTCTTTTAGGTCTGCAATATTTTTCGGAAGTCTATGGCAAGGTACTAGTGATTCATGCGGACAACACCATGGCCTTAGCTTATATCATTGTCAAGGGGGGACCCATTAATTTTCCCTTTGCAATACAACATAAAGCCTCTTGATTTGGGCAGACCAGAATTGAAGACAACTGATAACAAGGGTCATTCTGGGCAAGTGCAATGTTATCGGGGTGAGCTAAAACCTTTGAAGCAGATACTTCAATGGAGTGGGAAATTGGGACCATCAAGTATATGCAAAACTTTGGAAGTTGTGGAAGAACCAAAGTTGGATTTATTTGGAACATCTAAAAACCACAGTCTCCCGCTATTGTTCTCCCTTTCCCGACCCGTTAGCATGGGCGACAGATGTGTTGATGTTATATTGGTCAAATCTGGACCTATATGCCTTCCCTCCCTTTGGAATAGTCACAGAAGTTCTTATCAATCTACTAGTGGACAAACCAAGAGACTTTCTGTCGATTCCAAGTCTATTCAGACAACCCCACTTCAAGAGCTTTTGCCAAGAGGTGTCCACTCTGGCCCTGACAGGCTTTCGACTGTCTACAAACTATTATGAGTGAAAGGCTTTTCTAGAAAGGTGTAAGAAGCTACCGCTAGATGTAGATGACATTCCAATGGTAAAGTCTACCAAGCGAAGTGGGCAGTCTTCAGATGTTGGTGTAAGGAAAATAGGGTTTCATCTTCTAATACCTCTATAACTCAGTTAGCAGACTATTTTTACTCTACCTGAGAGTGGCCAGGAACCTGATTTCATCAACCATTAAGGGACACAGGGCTATACTAACTGTGTTTTCAGACATAGAAGTCTAGACCTTTCTTCCAACCAAGATCTCTCGTACATTATTAGGTCTTTTGATACGTCTAGGGATGTAAGGGAGGAGACATGTTCTTAGAACTTAGATGTGGTTCTAAAGTGGCTCTTGTTTCTCATTTGAGCCGATGCAATCGTCCTCTCTAATGAATTTGAAAAAAAATAATTTTCCTTGAGCCAATGCCACGCAAGGAGGAAGGTGAGCCCCCCCAATACAATAGGACAGAAGATATAGGTTCTCACAAGGGAATGCCATTTGTTCCTTTATTCTGGGTTTACTGGCTAAAAATGAGAAACCTTCTCAGCCATGGCCTCCTCGCTCTTTTACCATTAAAAGCCTCATGGATTTTCTAGGTCTGGAGGCAGAGGAGAGATAATTATTCCCAGTAAGAGCGTTAATGTATTATAACCATAGAATGGAGAAAATTAAGAGGTCCAGCGAGCAACCTTTTGTGCTGTGTTAAGAACCCATATCATAGTACACTCTTCCATTCATGAGGTTGAGACAGAGAGACGAGTGGGCAGGGCTTCTTTCTCAACTCTTTAGCTAAGCCAAGGACAGATGTTTGGATATCTACAAACGAATGTTGAGGAAATTGAAAAAGTTCAAGAGCAAATTGCTTTAATCAATAAATTCCGGTACTTCATTATACTGCCCAAAATTACCGAAGGGTCTAACAGATGCTGTGCCAAAATATCAAGAAGATACAGCTTATATATAAAAAGATATTCAAGAAAATCTATGCAAGAACGGGCTTGAAATGGTCAGTAAGTAATTACTGGGTGTAAGTATAATATGTAACTCCTTTTATTATAAAAATTTAATTTTTAAGTAGGAGCCTAGGACCTTAGGCCAGCACACTAGCTTAGGGGTAAGTATAAATGTGGCCATTTTCTTAGGCCACTTACATATTCAATTCTATAGATTTCAGTAATTATTTCCATGGCTTTACACGAAATGGAAAAGTTCAGCTTAGGTAGTTTCAAAAGAAAATCTGTAAAATTACAATTTTAGTAAGAAACATATTAAACATTTACAGTTAACACAAAAAAAATCTAATAGTTGTAAGGCTGAAATGTTTGTTTGTTAGAATTAAATTTGTCAGGAAAACTTAACTTATTCCGTAAAAATGGTGACGCTAATGTAGTGTTTCCTTTTCAGGTAGTACTTCATAAACAGTGCTTACAGTTCACGTTATAGAGCAAAGGAAACTTACTTGATTACAAACCAAGAGCAGCATGTACTTCAAGGTGAGCATAGACTTTTACCTTTGAACATTAGTAACAATGTTCATAGTTGCTTATAGTTTGTACTGTACATAATTTTCAATTGAGGTTTTAAGCTTTCATTTGTCAGTCTAGTAAACTTGTAACATTTTAACGGATGCTACCTATCAAATAAGCCCATTGCCAGTTTTAATACAATACTGAATTTTTGTTGTTGATCTGTAGGCTTTATATCCTTAATTATAAGTTTAAACTCAATAATTGGCTTGTTTGAGATTTCGGATTATCTTTTTATTATTTCAGCAAAATTACCATATTTGGTCTTGTATCCGCTTAAAACCTAATTTGAATCAAATATTTGATCCATCAAAGATTCGCTTCAGAAACTGTAATCACTGCAATGGAGACTACTTTCATGTTTGGTCATTTGCTCAAGAAACAATCATTACATTTACTCTTCAGTTCTGGGAATGTTTTCTGTTCATGACTTATATTAGGTGCTCAAAATGAAAATGTCGTAGCCAGAGTTATGTCTTGCTCTCTCTATAGTTTTTTGAAGAAATAATGTATTATCTGGAATGTTCGTTTGAGGGGTATGATTGCATTAGTCCATTAACATCCAGCGGTGGTTAGAATTTGGCGGTTCTGGGTTTTCCTGGGTGCTCTGCAGAGAGCAGATTGCTTACCCTGGTCCCTAGTTGGTAGTCACTAGTCTTTGCGTCTGATCCAGTAGCTTGCCACCAGTATCATGAATTTCAGAGCATGAGAAGGTACTGTAGATATGGTGCTTGACTGCGCTAGGAGGCTTTGCAGTTGGTATTGACACTGCTCAGATTATTGTTAATTATAACAAGGTGGGGATTTTCATGGCCTGTCCACACTACTGGGCATGCCCATCTGTTACTTCAGTTGTTTATATTTTCTCTTGCTTCCGAAGCAGTGTTACCAGACAATCGCTTGTTCAGTGTAGTAGAATGGGTTATGGGAACAGTGTTTTTGCCCATAAGACAGTGCCTGCTTGTGTGGACAGGGCTTTAGTTATTTGTAATTATTTTTTTCCTCTATAAGTTGGCAATCTGATTTTGAGAATTCAGTTTCCTTTTTATTTTCATATTTCTTTGTTGTATTTTAGCACTGTGGTTTACATGCTTACATCTGCTGTAGGTGCCCGAATGAATAAGTTTGCCAGAATTGTCTGCTTTTTGGTTTGAGCACTGGCCGCCCAACCTTCCTTGTATGAATCATGGAAGATGGAGGGTTGTTAGAAAGTACTGAGGGTGGTGTGCCTCTTAACATGCTTTGTTACAGTGCTAGAATGTGGTCCAAAAACATTAATGTTATGAAATTTTTGTGGCTTATTGGAATTTAACAATCTGGTCAAGTAAGCATAGCCTAATTTGTTAATACTGTATAATGATTAAACTCAGCAATGCATCATTGTCAAGTTAAGGGTTTATGTGCCAGGTCTTTCACATTCCAGTTCATGCCAAGTTAAGGTTATATGAGTCAGCTTTCTTCCATAACGATGTTCAGTTGTTTTAAAGATTGCAGCCAGGATCTTTGCTTGATTTCCTAAACGTTCAGTGACCATTCAATTTGCTAACTGAATGTTTTGTTTCCATTATTGGTCAGAATTGGGAGTTGGTCTTTATAACATTTTTCATCTGAGAAATTAGTCTGCTATTCCTTGACCATGTTTGTACTTAAACACGTTTTTTTTTCTATAAAACTACTCATGCTGTGTTTGTACCATTTGAAGCACATTTATTCTTCTATATAAAACTCCCTAGTGTGGAATTGTCAGAAATTACCATTAGAGCTAATCTTGCATTTCACTTTTCATTGGCTCGCTGCTGTGGGGTTAGGTCTTTCTGCCAGTACTCATACTTTTCTCCGATTCGTTCTTCCGTATTTCTTACATAATGTGTACTCTTATACTAATTTTCATTTTCCTTTGTTCGTTTCTTTTGATATTTGCAGCCATTATTTCCTGAATGTGCCAGGAATCACCACTGGAACCTCCCTAGAGTGGATTATGATCTTTTGCCAGTAAACTTGTATTTTCTCTTTATATTTTATTTATTTTTTTTTTTTTCCAGTCATTATTTCCCGAGTGTCACACATCACCACTGAAACAAATACTGTCTTATCTTTTACGATACCTCTTTTCTGTGGAGCTTGGTTTCCATTTATTTATTCTTGAGTATTTCCACCAATTATTTCCTGAGTTTTAGGAATTGTCACTGATAAAATTTACTCTTTGGATAGCTTCCTACTATGGATTCTGGTTTTTCTGCCAGTAATTATTTACTTATTTCCCTTTTGTTTTTGTGTATTTCCAATCATTACTTCCAGACTTTAGAATAATTTCAAATCTTAATTTTGTGATAATCCCAAGAACAACATTTATTGAACTTTTGAATATCTCCCTACTGTGTGGAATTTGTGATAATCCCAAAGAACAACATTTATTGAACTTTGAATATCTCCCTACTGTGTTGGAATTTGGTCTTTCTGCCATTTCCCTGGATTCATTCTTTTGTATTTCCAACCATTATTACCTGAATGTCTAAGTAATAAACTGCAGTGCAATTTTGACGGTCTTGCAATGCAAGATGGTAAGGTATTCGTTAACTAATCAGATCTTGAGTGTCATGAGCTGGCACTGCTGTATTTGCTCCATTTTATATGATATTCACAAAATTTTCTCGTTATGGGGACTAATTTTGCAAACATGCAGCCCAGGTAAACTTTATTGCAACAATGTATAAAATTTTCTTGTCACGTTTTCAATCTTATGAGCATATCACAATTTTTGTGGCAAGATCTTATGAGCATTTCACAATTTTGTGGCAAGATCTTATGAGCATTTCACAATTTTGTGGCAAGAATTGTTGAAATGTCAATATCGAACTATGCTTTAGTTCTACCCGAAGTTTACAACCGAAATGTAAAGGCATTAAAAACCATGTAAGTTTACAGGAAGTTTTATTTTGAATATTCTGACATTTCCAATTTATTTTTTTGCAGTTACTAGAGGTGGGATGTCGACAACAGGGATATAAGAACAAATAGGCAACGTTAGGTGTTTCTAAAGGAGAGATAAGTTTAAAAGGAGCACCATTGAAACACTTGAGAGAGAAACAGAATATTAAGTAAGGAAAATAAGCTGTTTTTGAAAGTGAGAGAACTATAAAAAACACAAGCTATATCTGATTGGGAGAAGATGTACAGTGAAGATCTAACGGAAGAAAAAAAAAGGTGAAACATGAAGACAAATGTAGATTTCTGTCCCCTTCAGAAATGTAGACTTCTGTCCCCTTCAGAAATTAGTAAGTTGCTGTTCCAGTAAAAGAGACTAGTTGAAGAAGGAAATAACTAGTTTGCGGAGGGGTCTGAAGTTTACAAAATGCTGCTTTTCATGAAGAGAATAGTCTAAGAAAATATATAGACTTGTCCTCTTCACAAACTAGTTAAGTTGTGTTCCTGTATTAGGGAAGTCAAAGAAGAGATAAACTAGTAGTTCTTGATGGATATATAAATAGTTATATAAATGGTGCTGTGCCAGAAGAAATTTACAAATAGTTCCTGCACAGGACAGGGATTAAATAATTGGCTACTAATCCTGAACAGAATAGTAGAATATCTAGAATATGTAGAAAAATCTAGATCTCGATGGGGATGGACCTGTAGAAAATCCCAGACTTCGAAGGGGATGGAATTTTATAAATGCTGCCATTTCTGGAGAAGCCAAGTACCCCCTTTCTTCTGTTTCACTGCTTGCTTAATTAGAGTACCTCTTGGTCGTTGCGTATGAATCTGGTTCTTCCTGGACTGCTATCTCTGGGAAATGTTCCAATATATACACGGTGACCTTTTGAACTTTGATTTAACCCAGGTTGATTATAGAATGAATGATGCTTAATATACTTTGTGACATATCTTCTATTGTAACCCAGGATGCCATATATACTCAATGTCTTAGAATCTTCTATTTAACCTAGGGTGTTAACAGGACGAACGATTTCCGCTTTATTTCAAGAGCATTACCTAACAGAGCTTGCATTATATAAGCCCAAGATGAGAATCTCTGCTGCATCTGTAGGGCTGTTGCCATATCCATCGACTAATTTATGTCTGGACTTCAATGTAGCTAACATGAATCGCCACATGTGACTATGTAACTACCATGAATCTCCCCATGCAACTTAATGTAACTAAAATGAATTTCCGCAACTAACTAAAGATAAATCTCTGCTAGATCATGAAGCTGCAATATATCCAAGATGAATCTGCTGCATCTTGCAATCATCTTCAGGAACGTTACAATAAGTTGCATTCTATCCCCAAGAAATAATTTCTAAACTTTTGCTTGCTATGGAATCTACCTCTGAAATTTCAGTCGTCTTGTTCCTCTGTAATATAAGAAGACAATTCAAACTTGTAAATGATACGCATATTAAATCCTCTGGAAGTTCCAAACATGAAATAGCTATATTGAATTAATCTTTTCCAAACATGAAATAGCTATATTGAATGAATCTTTAAGTATTAAAATGTGCGTATTTAATTTTATTGCACTGAAGAACTTCTGTAACAATAAAAATATGCTAAATTCCAAAAACATAAGTATATTGAGCTTGATCCGAAATGTATATAGTGTGACATATGGGCATCGTAATTTACAAGCTTTAAAATTTAGTAAACTATCTATACATTTAAAATTAGAGGTTTTCAAGCAAAATAATTTTACTCCATAAAATGTTCTACCTAATACTATTTCTTTACATTTAAAATCAAAGGTTTTCCGGCAAAATAATATTCCAATAACTTAAGCATATCATCAATGGCTTAAAGAAATGCAAATTAGCAATGGCTTAAAAAAAACTGATAAACTGATTTGGGGATTAAAATTTCTATTGACGTTATGTAAATTACTAAACCTGACTATTCTAAGAGTTGCAAATTTTGCTTAACTGGCAAATAACCTACAACTCTGCTTACTAAACTTCTAAATTAACGTATTAAACCCACCTTTTTTTGTAGCAGCTAACTGGTAAAAGAAAGGTCACATGACTGACTTGATTGTTCAAGTTAGCGTGGCTTTGCGAATAGTCTGCTCCCATAAGACAGAAAAATCTGTAAAAAAATATGAAATTAGATACAGGAATAGGAAAGGAAATCCCTATACTGAAGTAGACTGTGCATACTTATCAGATATCTTGGTTAGTGTGTATCAAGTTAATATCATTGGAAAAAAAAGTCATAAGAAGGCGTGCAAATAAAATAAATTACAGGGTACCAATGGTACTAAATTCTTTAAAACCATTCCAAACTCAACATCGGTTTTGACGAAAAAAGTTAACATTGCTGAAGAAAATGAAACGAGCAAGAAGGAACTTTGTGAGCAAGTTAAAAACTGAAATGACAATTGAACTTAAAAGTATGTAACATCATAATCAGGTATTAAAGCCTTCATTTAGGTTTAGGGCATCAAAGTGGGCAAAACTGCTGTCAATAATAAAACGGTATGCAGCCTTCACTCGAGCTTAAAGGCCTGTCCACACGACCGGGCCTGATCGGCGGACCTCCCCTCTAACGGGCACACTTTATGGGCAAACCATCAAATTGCCCGATGGGTCTTGGCAAAATCACCCCGTAGGCGTTGCCCGATGGCTTGAGCTTCAACCCTGGCAACTTGTTAACTATATAAATTTCTTTAACCGAGCCATTATTTGCACCATATTCTCCTTTTTATCACAATGCAATTATCATGCTACACTATCTTATTTGCGGAGGCACCATATTTGTTGTACCGCACTGAAACACGAAAACCCTACTGGCATCATCGCGCGAGCCCACCTCTCCTTCGCCGACAACATTGATGGGTAAGCCTGCCAGAATTTGCCCGTCAACCCTAGAGCAACGCCGATCAGACCCGCTAGTGTGGACAGGCCTTTAGGTATCAAAATATGGCCAAAGCAACTTATTGAAATGTCCAAGTCGACTATGAATAATTTCAAAGATATTTCTTAAATTACATCATATACACAAGTGTAACTACCAATAAGAGAATCACAAACCACTTAACTATTGGAAGCGAGCTATACAAGAGCAAAATATTTTATGGTCCAATGAAGTAAAGCATTTAAGGGACTAACTCTCCAATAGCTTCCAATTCCATAATCAGCCATTAATTTTAGTTACTAAAGTAACCACACAGAAAAACTTGTCTCTAGTTACGAACTGCCTAATGCCACATTCACCTAACTAATCTGCATAGTGGTAGCTGATCCTTTATATGAGGTCGATTTCTACGTATGACACCAGAACAAAGCACCAAGTATCATTATACAAAGGCTTCCTCCAACTTCCCATTTCAACCATATCTGAATTCTGAATTGATCCAGCATCTAAAATTGCAATGTATCTTACAGCCCTCCAAAGATTGGCGAGATGAATCATATCTCATGATAGCAATTTGCCTATTTTTAGAGTTTGATGAAAAATACCGTTGAGATGAAAAATACCGTTGAAAATCACATCTGAAGCAGCCAGTGTGACAAACTTACCAATCAACACTGCACGGACTTCCTGAGGTCTTTAAACATCCAGGTGAAATTCTCCTGTACCTTTGATTGATCATGCTCCAATCCAAATCAAGCTACAAGCACATGCGTCAGAGAGGAATTAAGGAACACCAGTGTATTAATAAGGAAATTCGGTCTAATTTAAAGTGACAGCTCCCTAATTATTGAGTAGTAGTGGTCCCCAGTCAGTCTCCCCAGAAATATGAAAAATTTTGACCTTAAAAATCAGTCTAATTTAATTGCAACTCTATTAAAAGTAAAATCCCAAGAGCAAGCTTGACAAATACAACAAAACTTGAAAGCAGCTTTTTGTATAGGCTAGCCAGTTAAATTGGTTAACTGGTTTACACGACTTATAGAACTCCCCCCACCCCCACAAAGCAACATGACAACCATCATAGCCACCACCTCTTCCCACTTACAATACAGTCTAATTAATTTATCAATCCTCACGAATTTCAAAAATCACATTACCAAAAACAAAGCCTCATTGCTCAAGAATTCAGATAAGAACAAGAACCTTTCATATTACAATTCCAGAGAACAGGTGGTTTCTTGCCACCGAGTATTGGTACTTGACAACACACATTGGTACGGTTACCAATAGTTAGAAACCAGGAGGTTCCCTCAGGCCTTAGATACTTGTCTGAAAGGGCTTAAGTGTAGGTGATTACCATACAATGAACAATGCCCTTTAACATTAGATATGGGTAAGAATCTCTAAGAGCAAATATCAGAGCCAGTAACATGGAAATCTATTTAGTGCCAAAGTTACAGCCTTGATGTCTACGAAATGAACAAGAACTACTTGGTACTGTTATTAAACAGATAAATATACCATTACTATATTCTTATGTCAGAACCAGTATTAAAAAAAAAAAAAAAAAAAAAAAAATAAAAAAAAAAAAAAAAAAAAAAAAAGGTGTTAAATCTACACTAGCAATTGCATTGGCTACTGCATTGTTAATTCACAAAACCAAGATTCCACAAGTTTAGGGCAAAATTTTAGGGCAATTCCTTGAGTGATTAATAGGTATTCTGGCTACAACAGAGCCTGGATGACCTACCTGAACCTTAGCCTGAAGAGAAATATGGTGCATACCCCAATTTCTTGAGATCCTTCATGAAAGACTACATTCATCACCACCAGAACCGTCTGTATTAAATTTGTCCTGCAGCTTTCAGCCCTAGTGTGGCTAAGGTATCTATACTATTCTGGGTTAATCTCCCACAAAATTTCAAGAGATGTAGGACTACAAACTATGTTAGCAGGATTAATTTAAAGCTATCATTAAAATGGTTAAGTTTTATTTAAAATATTTCAAATTTTTTATAATTTTCTATGCATTCAGTTAAATTATAATCACAATCTACAATCAATTAAAAAAGTTAATTTTAGTTTGCTTAGTATTTTTAATGTACTGTGCAGTGGTTTTAGTTCCAGTGGTAATCCATTTGTATCTCAGGCTAAAGTCAAATAGTTACAAGCTGTCCGATAAATTTACTGTATTATAATCAAGAGAACTATACTTAGATAGGAACCAAGCCACATAGGTGAGAAGTACTTTGGAGTAAGTTTAATTTCATCAAACTAAGTTGCACTAACAAAAGTTTAACCTCAAGCCATGAATGCTAGCTAGCAAAAAACCTTCAATCAAACACTTCAAAGAAATTGAACAGAAATTAAAGCATTAAAGTTTTCTACTACAAGAACATGAGTACTATGGGGAATAAGCAGTTATGGGTTGGAATATTTAGTGCTTCGGCATTGACAAAAATCTTTGAGGATACTCATTCTAAAAAAACTCCTAGATTCAAATTCTTAGGAAGATTTGCCTCGGAATGACTAGCCCATCAGGTCCGAATTCCGATAAATTCATCTATTCAAATTCAGGAAGATGCCTCTCGGTAAGCGACTTGTCAGTCTGGTGCTAACTCAAGGTTGAGTCCTCAGCTTTGAGATGATGTAATGGCAATCCCTGCAAAAGAAAAATTTAAATTTTTAAAGCTGAAAAATTTTTAACATTGAAAACTATGAACTTGAGTGTCTTAATCCCTAATGGGTTTCGAATGATTTGCTGCTATGAAAAATATCAAGTAATGAACAAAGAAGCCTTAGAGATGAACACAGAATCACGAAAATATTACTCTTTCAAAGCAAATGGGTTTTCATAGATTGCCAAAACTAAGCTAAAAATCTTTAAGGCACTCAAATGGGTCATTTTAAAATTTAAAATCCAGCATTTACCTAACATTCACTATTTTAAAGAATTTTCATAACTAGGGAAAAAGCTGCCATCTACCCATGTACTTTTTCTTGCGAACAATTTTGTTCAAACTAAAATTCTTACTCTATAAACTACTTAAACTGATATGGTAGGTTGGTTTGTTTGTATTTGTTTGTATTTGTTTGTATGGTGTTTAAGTTGCATGGGACCAGTGGTTATTCAAGTAACGGGACCAACTGCTTTACGTGACTTTCGAGCCTCGTCGAGTGAACTACCACCAGAAATACACCTCCAACCCCTCAGGGGAATGGCGAAATCGAACGAAAGGCCAAGACCATACCAATCACGCCACTTAGGCGCTCTGATATGGTAGGTTCAGAACGTATTTGTTATTTTCAAGGATTATGTAATACATGCCAAGTAATACATTGGCCTACGAAATGCCTACAATTACCAAATTAAATTTAAAAAAAAAATAACTATAGTTCACAACTAAATAAACTTAATTTATCTTAGAGACTTCACCTGCAATTTACCTTTCCACTGCAACAATTACTTTTCCAAACTGTTATAGTACGGTTTTATTCACAGTGCTGTCATTTCTATAAACAACGTCCATTTCTATAAAATTTAACAGTCAATTTGTTGCAAGATACCAACAACTCTCGTAAATATTTTACACCAGATTTCAAGGATTTGACCCCCGCTTGTTGGCTAAATCTGTCCAAATCTGGCATTCAAGACTTCCTATATCACAATTCACTTTTCCATAATTTCAAAAAAATTGCCTTAGTTAATATCTTAAAACTATGGCATTTTGACATGCAAGTTACACTGCCGTAAAACAACGACTAATGATTCATGTTCGAGAACCAGAATGGATCTGGCCACTTAAAAAGATCAGTACTGTATCTGTAAAGTAACTAAGACAAACTTTACCTTTTCCAAACCTTACAAGCAAACCTTTCAAGTTCATAACCATATCCATTTAGTAGGCATCCTACGTCAAATTTTAAAAGGTTCTCAAAAGCATATTGGTACACTTTTTTGCACTAAAGTAAAAGGTATATATAACAAAAAAATCCCAATTACCAAGTTCTACAAATCCCCCACAGTTCAAGTTCAGACATCCATATACTTATGTATCCTTATAATCTTTTTTTTGACCACATACTTTCAAAATTCATCTCGGTAGTAGATCTAGGGTACCTATCCGCGGCGGCCCAGACTATGGCAGTTGCGGTTTTTTCTATGCAGTTTTACCTCCTGAACAAGAATTTAAGTAATATTTATTCGGACGACTGTAATTAACACCCACGGGCCAGTCCTAAAGGTAATACTTCGGAAGCACTCAGCACTGGATATATAATAAATAATCACCTACATGGAAAGAGCATGTGAAAAGCAATATAAAAAGTATAGTCATTATACGAGAGATTGAACGGGGTGGAATTAAATGAGCTTGATAATTTTTACCTCGAATTTCTCCTAAGTCAGGGAGAGGAGTTTCCTCTACGGTAATGTTTACTTAAAATTTAAAAGCCCTCTAACTTACTTTCTTACGCAAACAAAAGCAGTTCCAGTTACTCATTATTGGCTGAGAGGTGTGACATCGTTATGACATCATGGGTTTCATAACCAATTACGAACGAATTTAGTCGAAAACCAAGTTTCACTAGCATTTCAGCGGAGTAATAAAGTTACCTGTCCAGTGTCCACTGGTATCCTTGTTTGACTGAATACTCGAATAATGAAGCAAAAACCGGCATTTTGTCTTCCTGTAGCTTTGGCAGAGGCAGTGGCTGGCCCTTCTGGCATTAATTTTGACAGACCTTCGATTTCCTACTGATGTTTGCAATGCAATGTGGACAATTTCATTCTAAAGCAAAAAAACGGAGTGTTGTGGAGCGATTTGTCGGATCGACTACAACAAGGAACGCCTTTAGGTGTGATCTGCCACTGTAAGTAGCCTTACTGTAACCCCTGTGGCTAGAGCGCGCAGTACAACATTACCTCTTGCCAGTACATGCCGCGTTTGCCAAGAATCTTTAAATATGCGGATAAGGCGTGAAGCGCCGTACCGCCACAGCCTTACTGACAGCACACACAAATCTATCGTCGCGGATATGTAGTCGCTCCCTATTTTCTTTGTTGTTGTTTTGGCATCGCCGCCATATTGGTTATGGTATTCTTCCGCCGATTTCGGTCGGCGGTCGAGTGGGCCCACGAATTTGTAGGTGCTCCCAATTATTATTGCTGCAAAGCATTCCTTTTTGGTATTTCCCCACCCAAAACCCCCGATTCCCAACTGGAGGCCCAAGCTTGTTGGGTGGAAAAGGGTGTTAAAATAAAATTTCCTCAAGAAAACAAGATTACATTCACTGAAAAAACATTAAATGAAGGATTGTTAATTGTCTTTTAGAAACTGGTGATGCGGCTTGCTTCTGAAGAATTACAGTCGTGTTTAGTACTAACCCTTCCTTGGGGGTTAATTACAGTAATCCGATAAATATTACTTTAAAATTCTTGTTCAGTGGGTAAAATAACATAGGAAAACGTCAATTACCATAGTCTAGGACACCGCGGATTGCTTCTGTAGAAATACCGGGTAATCTCAAGGATAACTCCAAACTGCATTCTTGGCAACTGCAGTATTTCAACTACTTAAATGGGTGGTAATATGCTTTCAAAATTTAGTCCTCTGCTAAAATATGCTTTCTCAAACTTCACTGATCTGCGATCGTCTCAATGAAAAAGCCATGGTTAGCTTAATATTTTCCTTAAATATCGCCAATCCTGTTCCATAATTTTTCTTGAGCCAGTTTCTCACGCAATTTCCCGCAGCAGATTCGCCTTATCCTCCACGAAACTTTCTTTGCTGTCATATCTTGAGCGAGCTTTTGACGTGACCCTTTTTAACAAAGACATTGACCAAACATTCGTTCTTCAAAAAAGTTGGGATAAAATGACTGGTGCAGGATTTCTTGCAATTACTCTGAAACTGACACGGCTTGACATACCTCAATACTAACTGCGCCTCCAAGTACCCAATGCTTCAAGTTTTAATTTTCTTTTAGTAATCTGTAAAATACAACTTTTCAAATCTAAGTGTCCGGCAGCACTTTCTGATCTCAATTTTTCTGTCCGCCCCCCAAGATCTTAAAAAAAACTACTGCAGCTAAGAGGGCTGCATATTGGTATGTTTATTATCTCCCTCCCAATTCAAGTATTAACGCCAAATTGCAGCTCTCTATCCCCAATTTTTATTTTATTTAAGGTTTAAAGTCGGCCATGATCGTGCGTCTGGCAAAGTTATATGACATCACAGTGGCTGAAAATTTCATGGGACGTGGCTCATATATAAACAAGTTGCACATATTTTTCAATAACTTTGGGAACTGTTATAATCAGGTTCGAATGTACCCTGTGGTGCCCAAACATTAAAAATAGATAAAACATCCTATTTTAAGGTTATTACTATCTACCCTTGACTGGTTATTGAAATACCTCTTCAAATTTCTTTCACTTAAGGATAAGTCACCACCTTTGTTTTTCCTGACCTCATCCGTCACTATCCATTCTGTGTATGCTCAAAATCCTGATTAGTCAACCCAACATTTTCCATCAGCTGTTCCAACCACAAATCTTATCATGCAAATCTTGAAGCTAAACAATTAAGATACCTTAGATTACGCCAATTTTCGTACATTCTAACACCACTAAAAAAATTCAAATATATATCTTTTGGTATGCATGGTTTTAATCTCAAAAAATCCATCAACTAGTCCTCATCTACACCCAGCCCGTAATAATTCAACAAAGTGAACTATTACAAAAAATAAAAGTCACTGCTCCTTTGACTTCACCTTTTCACTTCTGGGTGAAAGTTAAGCAATAAATTACCAACTGCTTTTTATCTGAGGCTAGAAATGTAATTTTAGCTGCTGTTCATAGTGAAAACCAACAGTCACTAAACACCATAATTTCTCGCCAGTTAGGAGAGAAAAGCAATTTAAGACTCCTGGGTTCAATGGAAGTTTTAAAAATTCCATAGGTAGATCTAGTGTACCTATCTGCGGCGGCCCAGAGTATGGCAGTTGCGGTTTTTCTATGCAGATTTACCTCCTGAACAAGAATTTTAAGTAATATTTATTCAAACGCCTGTAATTAACCCCCAGGGGCCAGTACTAAAGGTAATATTTCAGAAGCACCTCACTGGATATTAAAATAAAAAAATAATCACCTACATGGAAAGAGCATGTGAAAAGCAATATAAAAAGTATAGTCATTATATGAGATATTGAACGGGGTGGAATTAAAATGAGCTTGATAAGTTTTTACCTCGGATTTTTTTTAAGTTGGGAGAGGTGTTTCCTCTACGGTAATGTTTACTTTTAATGAGCCCTCTAACTAGTTTCTTATGCAACAAAAGCAGTCCCAGTTACTCATTATTGGCTGAGAGGTGTGACATCGTTATGACGTCATGGGTTTCATAACCAATTACAAACGACTTTAGTCGAAAACTAAGTTTCACTAGCATTTCAGCGGAATAATAAAAGTTACCTGTCCAGTGTCCACTGGTATCCTTGTTTGACTGAATACTCTAATAATGAAGCAAAAAACGGCATTTTGTCTTCCTGTAGCTATGGCAGAGGCAGTGGCTGGCCCTTCTA
>NC_087201.1:18612346-18637346 GCF_015104395.2 Macrobrachium nipponense | reverse complement strand
CACAGAATATTGCATAAAGGTACGTCTGAAAGTGTAAACTTCAACCCAGCACCTTTTACTACCATACGACTCTTGCTAAATTCATTTTCAATTCTCATTTTTACCCCTTCTACATCAGAAGCCCTTTGCCTCCATCGGGCCACGTGCTCCCCTTTGTGACTTGTTAAAGACCAAGTTTTCGTGCATACCTCAGTGAACCATTCGAGTTTACCTTCCCCAATGTTAGAGAATTAATCAGCCTTAATCAAAGCAAAGAAGTCATTTTTCCTTTTATCTCGTTTAATCTTGGGATTCTTTTCCAGATTCCATGAGTCACGTGCCGTCTCTCTGCCGCAAGTGTGCATTAACCCAAGTGAATGAAAATCAGCTTGAATTGAATGAGACTATAAGCCCCAACGTGGGGGCAATATCATTTAACTTTTCTCCAGGCCAGCACGGGCCTTTCTGTAAATAAATAGTTTTTAAAGTAACGAGCTGAGTTTTCTGGCGACCTTCCCTCTAAAGAAAGTTTACGGTAAGTTCAAGCAATTCCCTCTTGAAATCCCTAAATTACTTCCGTTTACGTATCTAGTCTCTCACAAGGCCCTATATACGTAAAATTGTCGACCTCGCCGAGGATCGAATCCGGGCTTGCTTAAAAAAGCTTGTAAATCGCGTTATCCGTTGTTAAAACGTAAACTGTAAATTATTTTACAAAGCGTAAATCAAGCACACTTGCAGGGAAAGAAGACACACTGACTCACGGTAAGGTATTCCATTCATTAATATGATTATTTATAACTATGTTAGCTTAAGGTACGTTAAGTATTTTTATTAGAAGTGTTTTAAACAAATGTGAAGGTAGAAAATATTATTATATTGTAACGGCCAGAGCGCCGAGCGAATTCTGTTATTTTATAAATCGCATTTGTGCTCGTCGGACGAGACAGCACTGTGTCAGATAGATGCCAGAAAGGACCAGATCAACTAGGAAGTGCTTTGCCAGGGTTTATTGCTGTATGAGAAAGCCTAGCTAGTTAGGAGTGTTTACTAATAGTTACGGCAAAAGAAGTGTACAATTCTTTTGTCTGTGATATGTTTGGGAATCCATTTTTAAACTTAGTTTTCATTCCAAGTGTTGGTAACCGCTTACCTCTCGGCTAATTCAGCTTCGCGCTCTCTCGCGCCTGCGCGGTCTCAACCAACCTTCGTCTCATTCACAGCGGCAGCCATGTTGTTTCCTCTTTCAACAGTATCTAAACAATTTAAGCAAAGTAACGTAAGTCACGAAGTTTTAACGTAAATAATAATCAATGTCTGTACTAGTATCTATCGTCCTGCCAGAGAAATTAACGTAATTCGCCTTTAATAAGAAACTAAAGTTCGTGTTGTAAATTACCTTCGCATTTACAGAGAATCAGCTGTTTTGAACGACATGCTGTGCGCTAGCAGCGCTACCAGCTCGCTCACATGTTTCACCTCGCATCGCTCACTCACTGCTCGCTGAGCGAGTTTTCATTTCACTTCGCACTTAACATAACCTCATTCATAATTGTTTGCTAACATCGTTTTCAAATCCTTACCGTAATTTCTTTTCACTTGTCTTACGTATTAAAGTTAAACGTAAAATCTTAAAAGTGAGTCACTTGCAAGAATTGTTAAACATAAAACGCGTCTTTTGTAAAAATCATATTGAAACGCAAATCATTTCATAAGCGCGAGCCGCTAATAGTAACGTAAAAATCGTTCACCACGAGCGCGTTATCATTTTTCATAAAACGTTATCCAAAGCAATTCTTTCATTTCACGTTAACGTAAGTAAAATCATTTAACGCCAAGTTGCATCATATTAAACTAACGTTAGTAGTTCAATTCAATATAAGGGAGTTCATTCACATATCTTTTTCATTTTTCCCTCTCCGAGAGAGAGAGAGAACCAGAACCCATATTCACGAAGCCAAGAGTACTACATCTTACCATTAATTATAGCATGCCGAATTAACCTTATTTTAGTCTCTTGTGTCTTTCATTACACAGCGTGATACGTACGCGCATGTGTCCATTGCAGTTCGCAAACCCCATTTATTGTTTTCATTTATCGAGTACTTCAGCGAGATGACTGAGCATTTACCCTTCTAAAATGTTTATTACCTGTCGTTGCCCGAGTGGTCTTTTTTCATTTTCTTTATCACGAAAAAAGACTTGCGTATACCGCAAGCACAATTCGCACAGTGTGCACGCCAATTCATTACTTCCAGACAGGGAAGTCGTTACCAGTTTAGGACTGGCCACCACCAGTGCACGTCAGGTCTTACCATTTTACAGTGCCACTAATTCTTGACACTGTCCATCGACTGGCTGCTGAAGTACTCCCACCTTTTACTTTTCCATCTCCTCCACTATTACCCGCCCTCTGCCATGAGCAGTGCCATTTCACTTCAGATATTTTAAGTATACTGCATGTAGTGTCCGGGACACCACCAGTGCTCCAGCCTCCATAAGTGCCATTGCACCTGTAACAGGCCGTACAGGTAGCCATTAAACTGCGTGTCCGTCCTTACGGAACGCCCAAATAATTAGGTTGTGCCCGTTCCCCTGTGTACAAGGGTCAGTGATCCTTCGGAACACTCACAAGGGAACGCCTCCCAGAAGTGCCGCAATACCAGCCCTAAGTGCTGACAAACCTGGCCCGGTGTCCGTCCTTACGGAACGCCCCCAATTCATTAATGTCCGTAACAAGGGGTCCAGTGATCCCCCCTTCGGGACCATCCTAAGGGGGAAAAAACGCCTCCCAAAAGTGCCGCAAATACCAGCACTACTAGCTGCTGCCCCCCAAGGGGAACGCCTCCTCATAAGTGCCGCGCACCTGTACAGACGTACAGGTAGCCCTATACCTGCGTGTCCGTCCTACGGAACGCTCATTCATTATAGAGTATCCACCCATTTTTGGATCACTGAACCAAGGAACGCCTCCTCATAAGTGCCGTGCACCTGTATTGGACCTACAGGTAGCCCATTCCAGCGTCTCCCAACTTAGGAACGCCCTTAAGTGTGACGTACGCCGTACACTCCATTTGATTTTTTCACCTCTTTAGAAGGTGCCAATCCAGAAGTGCCACCAACTTACGGGACACTTCCCAAGTGCCACAGAGCACCCAGTCTTCTCAGACTTTTCATTACCACATTGCAGAACCCATTTCCAAGTGAGTGCCACTTTCCACAGTAGGCACTCCTATTCCATTCAGTACCTTTCCTGCCATTATTTTCATTTTCTTCCGAGCCTCTACTGTAGCCTAAGGGAAATGTCTTCCCCTGCTTCCCGCGACTTCTTTGCCAGAGAGCTAGAGAAGCTCGGAGCCCTCATAACTCCTGGGCAGGGAGGCTGGTTACACTGGACCAGCCCTTGACCCACCAGTGGATAAAGACGCAGCAGGCTGCTGCGCGACCAGCAGGGAAAGGAAGAAAGAGAAGCAGAGAGGAAAGCCGCAGAAGCAGAGAGAAAAGAAAGAGAAGCACCAGAGGATAGCCAGAGAAGCAGAGAGAGAAAGGAAAGAGAAGAAGAGAGAAAGCATGAGCTAGCTCTCCTAGATGACGCAATCTCTCTGCTAGTTCCAAGCCCCAGACCATGAGCTGGACTCCCGGTAAGAGGTGGTTGCGGAGGTTCTGCACCACTTGTTGTGGTGCGTGGGCATGCTGTGGATTCCGACCAGTGCCCAAGTCGGTCTCTACCTTGGGAGGAGAGCTTCCAGGGTGAACTTCTCCAAGGCTACCATGTAGCCCTGCCTGATGAAACAGTCTCCTACGGCCTATCAGTGGGTACAAGTCATGGCGACACGAAGCCCCAGGTCTCCCCTCATTTCCAGAAAGGCATTGCCTAGGGGTGGCCAAAATCCAGACGAACGAAGAAATTCAGTTTGAATGGATTGACGATAACCTCTATTCTGTTCCTTCCTTCGGTCCTTCTGAATGTTGGAAATGTCCTTTCTGGACCAGGTGACCAAGGAAACCACATTGTTGCCGCCTAGGCCGTAGTTGACCAATTCCATGATGTTTATCAGGTAATATTGGGCCGAGATCTACTTAAGCCGTATCTCCCCTGGACGCAGCTCCCACTACCAGATGCACCGGATCCCTGCAGCATGCCTCCATAATCAACCCTCAATTTTTAGATTCAGAGGCTAGTGCCTCCGATGTCCCAGACATCCTTTTATTTGTGAACCTGGCCCTGACCCAGTGTCAGAGCCAGACGTTTCGTCCCGCATCATCTCAGCCTCTTACCATTTACCACCGCCTACCTCCTCCACTTTGGAAGAGGTAAGCCCACCAGTAACCCGGACTGCTTCCGAGGATGATTCAACAAGGAGGTTTCCTTAACCTCCCCCACCTCACATCACTGCCAGAGAGGACTCTTCACCTCTGCCAGAGCACACTGCCAGCCTTGGTGACTCCACAGATTCGCAACCTGTGGGGCCATCACAGCCTTACCATCCAGTGCCACGGAAGAGGTTCTGGAACACGTTCTGCCGAGACTGTGGCCACCGCAAGGGTCACCATGTCTGCCAACTACGGAGGGTGCGCGAACCACAATATTCCGGCCATCGCAATGGCCGTCACCAATCCTTCTTCTCTAGGACCCCCAGCTAAGGCCCTATAACCCGTCGCACCCCTCCAAAGCCATTATCAGCCAAGCCACGTCAGAGCCTACGACGACTCTGGCGCTCAAATCTCCCTGATACGGGAAGACCGAATCCCCCGAGGGGCTAATGTTGATAGACGTCGATTGATCACCATTGAAGGTATCAATCACATTAAACTGATCCTTCCGACCGTCCAATTGAGGGTCACTAGACCTCACTTCTCCAAAGTTTGTACCCTTGCAGTTGCAAGCTACATTCCAGGAGGTTACGACCTCCTCCTAGGGCAAGACATGAAGTCTCCCTCGCATCCAAAAAGCCTAGGGGTCCTAACCCCACAACAAATCACTCCAAGGCAAGGATCATCGAAATTCTACTTCCTCTAGGAAGTATGTTCCACCAACAGTCTCCCCCGTTACCAAGGAGGGAGATTTGACCATTCGCAGGTTCCGTTGCAAAACCTGTAACGTAATAGGGCACTCTACTAATTGGCCTAGGTGCCCTAGCAAACTACCAGCAGCGGACACTGTCCATTTTCCACAAGGCCTAGCCTTCAACAAGAGACAGGAGCCTCTGTCTCCCATTTTCCAAGGGACGCTGAGAGGTATTGCACCTCCGGTACCCGTCACAGGTCCAGTCGACTCAACTCTCTGCCAGTGCCACTTGGCAGCACTGAGCAGTGCACAAGCTCCGTCCAGCCTGGACGTAGAGCCACCACCGAACTTGACCTCTGCTGCTGCCTGGCCCCGAGCTAGCGCCGGCGCCTAACCTTATCAAGGATCCTCCTACAGGAGATCCTCCAACAGGCATGGAGCTTACCACAGCCCATGGCCAATCACTAGTTCCTTCTTCTTCATCCTTACCTCTGTCGCCCGAGGATGAACCTCCGGCAGACCTTACCTTTGTACCTCCTCTGGAAAACAGGAAACTGCCCGACCAGGAGTCCAGCCTGGAGTTTTCCCCTCACACGGACGTTGCCGCAGCAGCCGGAGTGAGTGGGGGGGGGGGCCTCCCCTGCAGTAGGTTTCCACCTCTACGACGGTTGCTGCAGAGACCGAAGTAGGGTGTTCTCCTGAAAATCCTTCAGGCTACCGCTACCTCAGCTCCTGCCGGCGTTTCTGGCCTTACCCCAGAGTCGTTGCCTCCGTCTACTCCTAGGACTGGTATAGCCAGGTCCTGGAGGAATAAGAAGAAGAAGAAGAAGGGACGTAAGTAACACACTAACCAAAGAGCCACATGCTCTCTTTGACACCTGTGCCCGAGGTACAGGGTCGCATTCAATTGCAGAGTGATCCTGGCAACCTACCCAGAGAACGGTAGCCAGCCTGATCCTCTGCCCGAAGTAGAAAACTAACCCCTCTAACCCCTAGAAATTGTGATACTAACAACCCTCATGTAAATGTCATAAAACTACCTCATTGCATTTCCCTCCTGGTAATTAACCACTCATCATCCCAACGCATCATTACCTCTCATTATGTATTTTAACAATTCCGTCAGCTGAACTGCTGCTGTTGCGTACCACACTCTGGAATGATTGCGTCTTCATTTAACTGTATTGAGTAGGTTAGGCTAATGATTTAGTACCAGGGCATTAGGTTAGTAGCAAGTAGAATTTTCAAGTAACCTTATCTAGGGGTAGAGTAGACTGTCGTCACAGACAACAACCCGTAGTTATGTTACTTAGGCTAGATTACATCCCTACATTAAGTTAGTACACTTAGCATCTTTGCCTATAAGTTAGGTAGGCCATTGTAGTCAGCCGTATCGCTGCTCAAAAAAAAAACTTCAAGTTAGAGTAGGAGAACTGGGTTGTCGAGGCGATCAACTTATTTAACCGCCAGACCTTACGACGCCCGAAAGGGAGTGAATGCCTTCTTAACCAGGGGGAGCTGCCTACGTCTATAGAACGCCTCGCCTTCCCAGCAAGAGTTTTAGTTATATTTTAAAATTATATAAAAGTAGCAGCCATGCCGTCTCCTGAAGCTACTGTTGTTGGGAGAGGGGATGTCGTAGGAATGATATTTCCGGTCTGACGGAAGCTTAGGGTAAGAGAGGCAGGTCACAAGAGTAGCTAGGCTTCGAGATGGATTTTAGGGACTTCTACAATAAGACCTATTTTCCTTCCCAATTGCTGGCGTTGTGTTTACCACCTTTCAGGCAATGCTCGAGGCGGTTTTTGAAAGCCCCCGTGATTCGAAACCAAGCAGTATCGCTCTCAGTCGGCTGCGAGACGTGATCTCGGCCAGAGGTCAAATTGCCAGCCTCCCAAATTAGGCCTACCCACGACGTACTGGTGGACACGAAACCCAACCCCAGACCTGAACAGAGGTCAGGCCGCATTCTTCTACAAGGATACACAGAATATTGCATAAAGGTACGTCTGAAAGTGTAAACTTCAACCCAGCACCTTTTATACATACATACGACTCTTGCTAAATCCATTATTTTCAATTCTCTTTTTACCCCTTCTGCATCAGAAGCCACCCTTGTCCTCCATCGGGCCACGTGCTCCCCACTTGTGACTTTGTAAAGACCAAGTTTTCGTGCATACCTCAGTGAACCATTCGAGTTTAACCTTCCCAATGTTAGAGAATTAATCAGCCTTAATCAAAGCAAGAAGTCATTTTTCCTTTTATCTCGTTTAATCTGGGATTCTTTTCCAGATTCCATGAGTCACGTGCCGTCTCTCTGCCGCAAGTGTGCATTAACCCAAGTGAATGAAAATCAGCTTGAATTGAATGAGACTATAAGCCCCAAACGTGGGGGCCAATATCATTTAACTTTTCTCCAGGCCGCACGGGCCTTTCTGTAAATAAATAGTTTTAAAGTAACGAGCTGAGTTTCTGGCGACCTTCCCTCTAAAGAAAGTTTACGGTAAGTTCAAGCAATTCCCTCTTGAAATCCCTAAATTACTTCCGTTTACGTATCTAGTCTCTCACAAGTCCCTATATACGTAAAAATAGATATATATATATAATATATATATATATATATATATATATATATATATATATATATATATATATATAATATATGAAAATTATAGACAATGTATCTTTGTAATGAAATATTATGTTGAAGGGAGCCATTAAGATTTGGGATTGGGAAAAAATTGAAAGTTTTCATTTAAGCTTTCGGAGAGTACATTCTCTCCCTCCCTCTTTCAGAAAGAGAAATAAAGGTTGCAAAAAACTGAAAACATGATCAAAGTACACAGTTGGATTATCAGAGAAGCTGCCTGAGGAGGTTTGCCAATCTTGTTTAACAACTTAGTTACACTAACTATATATTTTGTCATATTGCATTACAGCAAAGGCCCAGTTTGAAGATATACATACATACACACACACACACACATATATATATATATATATATATATATATATATATATATATATATATAATATATATATATATATATATATCTCCTGTGTGTGTGTGTGTGTGTGTGTGTATAAGAGGTTCAGGAGGTCCATAGATATTTCACATGTAGGCCAACGACTTTGCGCATCTTCAGTCTGTTAAAAGAAAATTACATATGTTAAAACTAAATACAAGGATTCAGATAGTAGTTATGTTAAAATGCAATAAAAATATAAATAGTTAAAAAAGAGAAGAAGAATCACTGAGGTACCAACCAACTAAATTGAAGGAAAGCAAGGAATGACTTTTGAGAGAACTTGTTTACTAGCCAAGTTCACAAGCCAGTTTCAGATCAATATTTGAAGACAGCTGGTCACTAAGTACGTTATCGCTCTTAGAGGTACATCACTATCAAATAGAACTTTAATTCGTTTGTATCTTGATCTTTCTTCATCATCTTGAATACGATAGACGCCTTACAAAGAATCGGCCATTCAAAATTGCCACCAGTGAACCGAACAGTTGAGTCTGTGGTCTCCCTAATTCCCCGTTGGACAAGTAGTTTCGCGCTCGGCTGGGTGCCAATCCGGTGGTCCGACGTTTTGTTCGAATCTCGGTCTGCCAACGCGCGGAATCAGAGGAATTATTTCTGGTGATAGAAATTCATTCTCGATAATGTGGTTCGGATCCACAATAAGCTGCAGATCCCGCTGCTAGGTGACCAATTGGTTCCAAGCCACTTAAAAATATCTAATCCTTCGGCCCAGCCCTAGGAGAGCTGTTAATCAGCTCAGTGGTCTGGTTAAACTATGATATACTTACTTACTTTGTGGTCTCCCTTCCCTGCGAAAAAGAAAGAACATGCTTCTTTAATCGGTGGAGAATTCTGACTGGTCTTTCGTGCTAGAACGATGAGGCTGCTGGACTTGAGCGGTGTGGAATAGCAGAGTCCCTCTTGCTTTGGTGACATCTGGCAACTGCGCGTCGAATCAAAATTAGTCTGTTGAATGCTTCGAAAAAGAGCAGCCTTGTTTTTTTTTATAGGTAGTTAATTGTTGAGCGGTTAAGCTCTTATTGTGCATTACTTTAGGAGATTGTACAATTAAAATACCACCAACTTGGAATACCTCTGAATGACTTCTGCTTCCAGGGCAGTATTGAAATGGTTAAACTGACTTTAGGCATCACGTTTGGGTTCAGTGATGACCATATAATTTAATTTCAGTTAAAAGCGTAACACTCTTATATCAATTCATTTACACTGAAGTAAATGTGGGACCCAACTTAAAATATAGCACTATCCTAACTAACAATTATACGAAATACTACAAAAATCCGAATCTAATATTCTAGAATTATGATTACCAAAACATACCAATGGTTAATTTTTTCTCATTTCGGTTTCCCGAATCCCTTGCTCTGCTAGAACTACTTTTTTTAACTATTCTCTTTTCAGTTTCCTTAATTCACTTCCATGCTAGAATTACTTTAAATATGACTACCTTTTTTTTAGGTTAAAAACGTAATCGAAATATTAGTGTCATAGGTATCCTCTTGCAGATACCTATGGAAAAAAGAAGACAAATGCTAGTACTATTTCGCAAGAATTGAATATATATTCCCAATATAGAGGCAGAGCTTTGCATTTTGCAAGTTAAATATTTGCGTAATGAGTAGACCATCTTCGAAATTTGACTAAAGAATTTCAGCAACAAATACCTTGGAGTCTAATGCCGCTGTAGTAATTTATTATGATATACGTACAAATCTTCCTGGAAGAGATAAGAATCCCTTGAAAAACGCTGTGACCTTTTTCCCCTCCCTGTGACATTCTATTTATTATCATTTCAGCTTTAGATCTCCGTGGGGAGTGGGGAGAAAGCAGATTCACAAAGGAATAACCTCACCTCAGGATTGATGCAATCAAGAAACCCGGAAAGGCAGACTTCGCTCTGAAGAAAATGTCCCCCCAGTGGGGAGGGGTTGTGATATTCCAGTTCCTTGCTGAAACGAAGAATCTTTGTACTAAAAAAGAAGACACATAAATATTAAATTATGCTTTTAATTAGCTTCAAGATCTTATTGCCAAAGCAGGAAAAAAATGAAAATATAACCTTGTATTTAAAAATATTTTTGCCCTATAATAAATATTGATGGTTAGAGCAACGATACAAAAGCACCCAATGTTCTGTTGTTTTACATATCCTGCTCTTGAAGACTTAATCCTATTAAAAAGGATTTTATTTTAAGTTATTAAACACAAATCAGCGTTACCAGAAACCCCATAAGATGAGTTTATAGAAGCTCTAGCGCACGTTATATATGCAAACTAAGCACATTAAAAATGGTCAAAACAACATTATGTCCATAGATGTACAACTAATGGATAAAATATTACTTTAAAATGTTTTATGTTGCAATGATTCTTTCAGAGAACTAAAAAGCATTCATTTAAAACTAGTGATGGCATTATTCGCAAACTTGCATAATCAATTGTCCTGTTTCTCCCTCAAATAGTAATTTGTGAATATATTTGTAACTGAGGTAATAAAAGAGGAAGAAATCACATTATAATGACGTTTGGGAATAATAATGTTTATGCTGGGTCCCAAGCACCTCCATTGAGACACATTTTGCTGCTTGTGACAAATAATCTTTTAGAGACTCCTATTCTGCCTCTCTTTTCCACTTATTTATCCTTTAATTTTTTCTTCTTATCACGTCGTTTTTGTCACTTTTCTTTTTTATATCTAACCTAAATACTCTCACGCGACAATTAAAGGTCTTGTCTAATTCAGCCTTGTGAATGGTTGAACATTATTTATAAATAAAAATGATGATAATTCACCATATAGACATTATAGCAGGGAAAGTGACACTTGAAGCCTTAAGTTAGAATTCCTGTTCCAATATAAAGACAACTAAGGGAATTTTTTTTATAAGTATGTGCGTGATTATTGTGTTTGCAGCTTTATTTGTTTCCCGTTTTACAGAGGAATTCATAATTTTAAACGGAAACAGGAAGCACTTTTAATAAACGAGGAATGTCCTTAGCGATGAACATCAATTTTATTAAAAGGGCGCAATATGCCTCCGTTCATAAATATCTGCTCCAAGTTCAATTAGTATATAGAGATATGAAACTCATAACCGAAGCTCTGAAATGGAAAAATAATATTAATATAAACAATGCATATATATACCACTCTATATTGGGATTCATCTTGCTGTATTAAATTTGCTTTGAGATTCCTTTCCAATGAAATTGCTCAGCTTTTTCATATTTCATTTTTTATTTATTTTTTTCATATTTTCATAGACTATATGAATAGAACGGTTGTTGTTATTGTTGTTGGGAGGGGCGGGTGGTGGGTGGGATAGGAGAGACTAAAAAGGTTTGAGAAAGGTTTTTCGCATTATTTATTAGAATGAAAAAGTAAAAAAAAAAAAGAAATACGGTATAGAAAAATAATTTTTTTGATAATATTTGACATTTATTTTAATTTTCGTTGGGTAAAACAACGCTCTATTTAACCGAGGATTTTAGCACGTTTACATTTACGTTAAGATATTAGTGTCACAACTTATGCGTGAGGCGAAATCTGCTCACATCCCAAGGTAAGCCTTGAGGTCGGATCATGCCTTGTTAGATTTCTACACTATTTTGAATTAGAGCAACAAGTCTATTTACATTTGCAGTAATAGCTAACTTCTAACCTTCTAAGTTTATATAGTCAGTTATTGATCACAGTATATATTTTAGGGCCGTTGCCTTGTATATAAGGCGCCCTATGAGGTAATGTTAGACTTGCGATAATCTTACGCTAAGTCGGTTTGGTATTGCACTTCCATATTCATTGGAGTGTCTTGGGGTTTGTAGATCACTTACGAAGTCGGGTATATCTTCTTTGGTTATGACGACGATGTGTTAAACTCATGATGATTCGGGGGTGAGAGGTGAGGATACTAGTAGAAACCCACGAAGTACAAAAATATTTATATTCCTTCTTGAATTTACATGGTGAAAGATCAGGTCCATGATTGTACAAGTCTTCTAATGACCGATAGCTTGATCGCTTTTTTGCCATGATGATGGATAATTTTTCTTCTATTCTCTCTACATGATAAAAAGCGTTAGGTAAAGAGGTACAGGTCTTCTAATGACGATAGCTAACTCTATTCTCTC
This sequence comes from Macrobrachium nipponense, assembly GCF_015104395.2. Classification (NCBI taxonomy): domain Eukaryota; kingdom Metazoa; phylum Arthropoda; class Malacostraca; order Decapoda; family Palaemonidae; genus Macrobrachium; species Macrobrachium nipponense. The sequence continues at coordinate 18,625,181 of NC_087201.1, read as the reverse complement.
TACTACCATCTCGGTTACCAGTCATAAAGGAGCAGACAGTAGCTCGAACATACGAACATACAATCAGATGACATAGTTACATACGAACATACAATAAAAAATGAGACACTACAGAACACCTACTTCCATATTTTTATTATATAATCATTACATATACAGCTTAATTAAGATTCCTGAGTGTAGGGTGGGTAAGTTTTTTATGTAATGTTCAACGTTCTAAATTTTCTGTTTCAGGTAAATGACGGATGAAATGTGACTGTTAAAGGGGTATAAAAAAAAAAAACCACACTTTTATGCTAAGGTCCTTATGTCATAATGCTTTATCAATACTCATACATAAAATGAGATACCGCACGGTAATAGTATATTCCATTCTTAATGCACCTAAATAAATGAGAGGTCACCGAAATATTAAAATTATAAGTTTTTTTTTTAAAAACATTTCATTGCAAACAGAGTTTAGAGGTATGGGTAATATCCAGATAATAAATGCAGACGAAGGCAATTTTAATACTCTTTTGCTCCGTGAAGCTGCCTAAAAAATAAACATTTATACTTAGCAAGACTAAAACATTCTTCATGTTAATGATATATCTGCGGATAACAAAACTGCTGAAGTAATTTAGAGATAATCGTGTGTCAAAAAGTCAAACAGATTATTTGGTGACACTGTACAGGATAGCGTTAGTATTTTGTTGTTGAGCCTGTTCGGCTTATTGAGAGTGCCCATGGACGATTGACTCTTCAAATATCCTCTCGTAAATGGTTTCAGCTGCGTCACTAAGCCTAAGAAATTTATTTTTCTATGCTTTTTGGATTCTTTTCTTACGCATGAAATTGCTTGCTTCAGTTATATAATAATCAAATGTTTAACGATGCATAACCAGTGGTTGTAAAAACAAGAAACTGGATTTCACATTTCCGTAGCGAGGAAGATTTTGACTCAACCCCCCACAACACTCCACGACTATTGGTTGTGATTCATATTAAACAAATTTTCCCGCTTTTAATATAGAGTGTATATTAAGACTATTCAAGTTATGAGCTGTATCGAAATAATATCTGGCTTGTTTCTCTCTCCAGACTGAGAGGCGAAAGAGAAATCTAATTCTTTGAGAATTCGTTATTAAGGCTGTAATACTTTCAAATGAGATTCAATGGCTTCGACAACGTGAATGACAGAGAGAACATTAGATATTCACCGACAAAATGCAAAGCTTTTGCTCTTGTGTTTTGTTGTTGAATACTTGATAATTCTCTCTGCCAGTCACGACGTAGAAGCTATTAATTAATCTAATTTTTTTATGCTAAAGAGTGAGGTGTACTTCAAGTAATGGCTTCGGTTATTTCTTATTGTACCGTGTGTTCAAAAATATTGCTTTAGTATTTTCAGTGAGACTTTGAATGAATTGTATTGGAATTGATATTGTACTTAGGCCTAAGCCCAAGTGCAGGGACCTTTTGGAAGTAGCAGAAGAACTTCATAACGGCCATTAATCCTGCCTTCCATCCAAGTTTCTTACGAATTTGATTTACATGACCATTCCCTACCAGTCATTGCTGGTGATAAGTTATAATAACTTGTTCTCAAGTAATTCCTGGCTAAGCGTTATGGTCATTTATAGAAATCATTACATTTTCACTTCGAGCATTAAATAGTAAAGTATAAGATTGTTTGATAGGCGGATTAACTCCATAAGTTTCCAAGGAGTTTCCTTAATTTGAAATTCTCCAACAAACAAATAGAAAAGTTATCTAATATCGCCATAAAAAATAAGGCTTTATATATAACTTGGCTGAAACAAGAAATGAGAGATACTTTTTTTCTCTGCTATAGCTTCTTATACATGATTTCTTCAATGTTTGTAAATTACTGTAGTCATCGTTCCGTTTCGTTCACTGACATTGACTGACCTTAGCTTTTCCTGAATGTGAATCTTCATATGATTCTATTTCGTTTCTTTATCATTATGGTTGAGGGAAACAAATGTTATGTACTTGTTCCTATTTGACAATACCATTTTAAAAAAAACACAAAAGCTTTTATTGTACTGAGAGATGGCAGTGTTAGAGATAAGTTTTTATCAGTATGATAATTGGTATGCATTGAACAATGACGCTCTGTCCAAGACATAGACAATTTTATTGCAAACGGGACAAATCTTGAGTATGGCATTGCTATATCAGTATTCCATATAATCAGCTAATACGCCAAAAGAAACTACATAAGGAGCTTTTTTTTGTATGGTTTAATACCTGTAAACGCCAGAAGATCAAAGGTTAATCAACCATACAACTTCAGTAATCATTAAATTAATAGAACTAGGGAAAGCTTCCAGAGCACCTTTTTTTATTAACGCTACCTATCAATTTGGTAAAATCTGCATGGCAAAAATAAAATTTTGCGGCATTTTAAGTCCCACTCATCGAAGTTTCATCACAAGTCTGGTTATCACAAGACCAGAGAAGAGATGCGACTTATCATGAAAGCTCCATTTTAGTATTTAAAGCTGAATTGTAACGTTGAGTCAGAAGACGGAAATAGTGGTTCTTTATTTCTCGGTTCCCAGTCGCTCTGAAGAAAATTGGGGTCTTGGGGGACACTATCGACATTACAGTGAGACTAAGGTGACAATCTTTCCCTTATTTCCCGCATTTTCTTATTTTGCTCAGCATATTTGACCTCTATGATAAATTATTTTCCTTATTTTCCTTAGCACATCTGTCTATCATAACTACGAAGAATTTTAAATGCATTTCCCCACTAGATTCAAATTATGTTAAGAGGCATGTCATGATTAGGAATAGGTAGCGCAAGGACATTGCTAAGCTCACTTGCAATGACAGCCGTGGACGAGCAAAAAATTAATAGTGAATAAAAATCCATGAGAAAACGAAACGGAATATCCAGAAAAATATAAATATTTTTAAGCTGAATTATTGCTAGGCTTGTTCGCTATAAATTCCTTGGTCATAAGCAACCTTAGATAATATTAAAAATAAAAAAAAAAAATGATATTGACGAGGCTTCTACCAAGGTACCTCCAAAAACAGAGATAGATAACTTGAGAAAAAATATTCTTGAGAATTGAGAGTTTCCTTAAAGCTCAAATTTTACGCAAAATCATGAAATAGTGTGACTACGATTTCAATTCGTTTCAGTTACTGAAAGTTACGTCATAAGATCATGGAATAGATTTCAGTTCTTGAATAGGTATAGTTTGAATGAAATACAGAAGGAAAATAGAGTTTCGGCCAAAGGCCAAGCACTGGGACCTATATGAGGTCATTCAACCGCTGGAAGAACACTAAAAGTAGGTTTGGTTTTGAAAGGTGGTGGAACGGAGGAGGAAAACCTCAAAGCAGTTGTACTATGAATTAATTGTTAGGAGATGGAAGGAAGATGATATGAATGTAGGTACAGTCAAAGGAATGAAAGAGGTTGCAGCTAAGGGCCGAATGGAAACTGCAAAGAACCTTTAGTAATGCCTACAAAGCACCCCGCGTGGTGCACGAACGGCACTCTCCCCCCCCCCCCCCCCCCCCCCACCCCCCCCCCCCCCCCCCCCCCCCCCCCCCCCCCCCCCCACCACCACCCTTTAGAAAATTGGTATGGTTTGAAGATCAGTTTATGATTGGAGTTACTTCTGTAGCAATAACTAGCCTAGTGGCAGAATCATAATTAAGAGGCTTGTAGGAATAAATCAAAGCTATATGACAATGTTGCAATTTTTACTAAGTTTTTCCCTTCTTTTTTTTTATTTGAATCAAATCAGATTGACTGCGCTTACCTCAAGTATTCTTTTACATATCCTGAATTTCAGCTACGAAGCAATAAAGCTTCAAAATCCAAAAAAGCATGTGATTTAACAAACATTACAAACAGTTCAAACTTTTTTTTTTTTGCTTCACAAGCATTCTCTGGAAAGTCTTTGTAGTAGTCCCTAACATATATGTTTATCCGCCTCTATTTTGACAACTATGATCGCAAAACAGAAGCTTTAAATATAGCACATCCCTCATATAGGTAGCGGCATAACCATAATAATATGCATCGAATTCATTAGGAACCTTGATAACAATCATCCAGGGTAACGTATATTTATTAGAAATTAAGATGTCAAAAGAGAAGAGCCAGTAGCGTTAGTTTGCTGAGGGGTCGTGTTTTCTTCTTAACATATACATTATTCCTCTCCTAAAACTGGGTCACTTACAGGGCGAACATTTTTGAAGGAAAACGAAGATATCACTCGCTCCTTAACCCTAACCTAACCTAATCTAACCTGACTTTTTCGTGGAATATCATGGTTTATAATGCCGTGTTACCTGAAGAGTTTCTTTCCGTATTATATCTATTTCAGCGAATGTTTTTCCTATCCCCCTAGTGAATATTTCCAAGAGGGGGAGACGCTTGTTCTGGATATAACTACGAGTATAAGGTGAACATAAAAGAAAAAAGTATCTTAGAAAGCAAGTGACGAATGACTCGTCCCACTAAGGATACCTCTTCAGAATCCCTTCCATTCTTATGCATTACTACCTGACCAACTCAGCGCTGGCCGGGAAAACTCTGAATGACTACCGATAATTCTCCCTCTCACTCTCTCCCCACAGTATTCTTTTTTCCAGATAGTAAGTCATGTGTATGCCAAGTTTGGTTGGAAAATGCTCAGTGCATCTCAGAGTTATGCTGGAACACACACATCAATTTTTTTCATATATATATATATATATATACAATATATATATATTATATATAATAATATATATATATATATATATTATATATCTATATATATATATATATAGTATATACATATATATATATATATTACATATCTATATATAATAAATAATATATATATATAAATTTATATATATATATATATATATATATATATATATAGATTACTGGTATGCATTTGGAAGGATTCCTTATCACTCTAGTCTTGTTATTTGATGTCTTCCCCCTAGATGCTCCCCGGCCACCACCCATCACCCCCCCACCCCCCCCCCCCAATTTTTTTTTTTTTTTTTACATAACTGACTGCATATAGGAAAAGACGCACACTTGATTTTAAAAGAGATCTGCCCAAACCCTTTTTACCTCGTCCTGGGAGTGAACACAGATCTACTCGATCGTGAATTCAAACATGCTACCGGTTTCGTTATAGGGCCAAGGTGAGAGAGAGGAGAGAGAGAGAGAGAGAGAGAGAGAGAGAGAGAGAGAGAGAATCTTTTTGCCAACGTTATTTTCATCTTGCACAGCTTGCAAGACCTTTCAAACTACGAAGGACTCATCCTTTCGAGAAAAATGAACCCTTCAAGCCATCTGATTAAGGTCATATCTCACTTGCTGTCTCGGCTGCAACACTACCAACCCATCGAGCTCGAGAGGCCTCGGGATGAGAAGACGCTGATTCACAAAGTAAGATGAACTGAAACCCAGACAGCAAAAGAGAAGTATTAGCTAGTTCTTTTTTCTTAATATTGTTTCTTTTCTAAGGGTGCGGGCGTATACTTCATTTAGAGTAATTGTAAACGTGTAAATAATAATGTACAGAAATTTATCTTTTTCAACTAGTACTCAACTAACAGATAATGTGGTAGAAACTTAGATTCACTTTTAAGTCAGCTGTTAGTTATATTAAACTGGTTAATATGCGGGATTTTGATGAAATTCCCATAATCACGCCATCATGATTAGCATTAAAAATAAAAAAACGATCTCACAAATTCTGACAGAATGTTTATAATAACTCTTCATCTTGATGTCTGTTGTGGCTCCCAACCTTTTTTAGGCCATGCCCCAACTAATCACCTCTGAAATCCTGATGCCCCTTGAGTTGGTGCACTGTAATTATTATATTCACGTGGAGGAAGCCTAAAAGGCCATTGACTTGGTTTAAGCATTCTCAAATTGGGCCCCCTCCCCCTTTTAAAAATCAAAGTACCCCCTGGTACGCCCCACGTTGGGATTCACCGTATCTAGATTAATTAAAAGTTTCTAAGTGATTTATTATAAACGTTGGAATACTTTTTTCCCCTAACAATTTAGGCATTTTGTATCTGGTTATTTATAATACTTTTGGGTATCAAACTTTGGCAGGTTGAGAAGAGCTGTCAAATATTGCCGATTAAATCTGTAACTCAAACGATTGGATGATCAAGTCGAGACTGCAAAGATCATACGCTTTGGCATAGCTAATCTGATCTAACAGAAAGTTGGGGGGAGGTTGCTCACCACAAAGCACCCTAAATCAGTGGTTCCAAAACTGGGGTCCTCTGACCCCAGGGCGTCTTCGCGGAAGCATAGGGAGTCCGCTACACAATGAAAAATATATTTTTTCAACTTCAGAAAAAAAAAAAAAAAAATTGTGGCTGTTTCCACCAATTTTGCTTTGTACTGAATTCGAAGCAATAAAAAATATTGAAAAAGTTTAGTTTTATACATTTACGTACTTATTACTTACTTTGTGCAGGAATATGTTAAATATATGTAATACGCTGTACTGGGTATCCCAGTATGGCAATGATAAACTTTTGATTAGCTGGGGTCCGAAGCTGGAACTCATCATGTCTGAGGCGACCTTGATATGGTTAAGTTCGGGAACCAATGCCCTAAATGTCCCAAGGCGTCCTAGTACCAGAGGGCATGTGGCACTTTTTTGGTGGCCTCTACGAAAATAACTAGATTCTTGTCCTTAACTCGATGATCGTGCAAAGCAATATAGCAAACTGTTAGAACTAGGTTTGTTCTTTCTAACCACCCTTTTCAACCATAAGAAAATATGGATGGACAACACTAGACCCTCTGATTTCAGTCACTGGTTATTAAGAACCTGAAACCTGAACTGCGTAACAACTCTTCCGGTATCCAACTGGCTATCGTGTGATTTCTTGGGAACACAAATGGATCGTTAGACATTTTACTTTGTGTGTGGTAGTTTGTTTGCATTTCACCGTATTTTTAAGTATGAGTTTGTTTAGTTTTTACTATTTACGTAATTGAGTGATTCATTTTTAGTTTGTATTTGCTTCCGTTTTTGTGTTTTGTTAGGTTTTTACCTAAGGTTTTAGCAAGACAATTCATTTCATTGTAATTTTAGTGATTCTCATCTTTGTGTATTTAGTGATTCTCATCCTTGTGTATTTTCCAGGTAGATGAAGAGGTTCTATGCCCCGAAAGATCGTGGAATAAAGAAATATTATATATTATTAATCATGACAATATATAATGTATATATATATATATATATATATATATATATATATATATATATATATATATATATATATATATATATATATATATATATATATACACACACACACACACACACACACACACACACGATTGCCAGTGTCTCTATGTGTGGAGAGTGAGGAGAGAAATTGCGAAAATAAGCATCCTTTACTAAAAAAAGAGAGAAAGGGATAAAAGTGAGCATCGTTTGCATCCCTTACCCATCTCAAAGTCCTCACTGCAATAACTGAACATCTTCTGGAACCTGGCCATGCTTTGTTTTTACCTCAGCTCAGACTGTATTTGCCAATTGCCAATCTCCTTGCTACAATCAAAAAGAAAAAAAACGTGTTGCCCATAATAATCATGGCTCAGTAATCGTGCCCACGAAAGATACACATAGTTTATGCGGACCCAAAGGGGCTGATTGTAATAATTAAGAGCTCTGTGACCCGGTCGGTGGGAAGGAGCAATTCGACGAAGAATATTATATTATTTCAAGGCCCCTCCGCTGACATCTTCAGGCGCCATGGCCAGTCAGTCCCAACCAAGGCTTAGAGATCATGGCAGACTATACTTTTAAACTCATTATTTACTTTTGCGCAGTCTGCGATTACTTAATTCTGCCGTCTTCGTTTTTTTCTGTCAGGTCTCTCTCTCTCTCTCTTTTGGGATTTTCTGCAACGCCTGAGGTGCTACAGTGATGTAAGGATGGTGGGACATTTAATACCCCTCCCTATTAGGTCATCAGCAGTAACGAGGAGAAGAGGAGGTTGGATTTAGCGTTAATCTTCATTTACGATAATGCTACGCATAAAAGTTATGTTTATCGTAAACTTCAAGTCTACTTGATTTTCCTCATCACGATAAAATCTCCAGGAATCTTCCGCAAGGAAAGTTAATTTTTTTTCTCTGTTCGCCCTCACATCTAAGGAATATATATATATATATATATATATATATATATATATATATATATATATATATATATATATATATTATATATATATGTGTGTGTGTTTGTGTGTGTGTGTGTAAATAAATTCTTCTGTTAAGACAGGATATGTCTCAAGTATAAAAAAGGCCCATTAAAGCATTCTGGTTTAAAGCTACTTGATAAGGGTGGAAGTGAGTCTACCGAAATATAGTCTTTTATACTTGAAATATTTATATATATATATATATATATATATATATATATATATATATATATATATATATATGTGTGTGTGTGTGTGTGTGTGTGTGTGTGTGTGTGTGTGTGTGTATGTATATGTATGGATGTATTCATGTATACTGAGAATGCAGCTTTTTATAAAAAATAAAAATAAAAAGTTTTGCTTTAGAACATTTCCGTCGAAAAATTAGTCAGTTTGGAATCAATCATTATTATAATTATAGCTCCTTTTAACGTGGCGAATCTGAGACCGCTGAGAAATGTATTGAAATACTTTTGCAGATTCTATTTCTGTTTCTTTTCTCTCTTTGCGACAACTAAATCGTGTCACACTAAAATCGTCCTAACTCGAAACAAGCTGAGGATTTCAACAGTTCTGAATTCTGCTTCTCTCACCATGACAGAGAGAGACTTCTTCACTTTAGTTCTCCTGAGAGAGAGAGAGAGAGAGAGAAATTTTTTAACCACATTCCACTGGTGAGTATTGATTTCCTTTTTAAAGCGATTCCATCAACTACATTTGGTAAGTGAAAAATGGTGATTGATAATTGGACTCTGTAATTAGAACATTATATTGCCTACAAATTCCCTCCTGGTTTATTTATAATCTGTATGAACCCTTAACGCCTGGATATCTGGACCGTTATAATTTTAGTCAGAGAATGGCCGGTGACAAGAAATTTCCAACAGCTATTAAAAATCTAATTCATACTTTAGGAGGACATGCGAGTGTATTGTTTTTAAAAACCTGTTTCGTGATGCAGTCTAAGGTTCTTAAAAAAAATCGTCTTTGAAACTAAAGATGGTCGAATTGCATTATGTGCCCGGAGATATTTTGTTATTTTTTTTTAGATGTCAACTGCGAGAATTTCATGCATATGAAGATTACCTATATATTTGTTTTCCAGGGAAAAAAGCAAAGGTTCTCTTATACCTCATTTAACTGAAGATTGAGAAGGAAAATGAGAAAGTAGTATTTTATATTTTATACAAACGAACCTTACATTACGGCTTTAAAAAACTTAAATATGTTCAATGTGGATTTTAATCATAATACCTAAGTAGAATGGCTACCTTTATACATATCTAGCTCATAAAGAACATTTTAAGTTATTCATGAAACTATGACACACTACGTCGAAGCATATGATTCAAACATTCTGGAGACCTATATAATTGATGATCTTGTATAAAATGATAAAGGAGAAAGAAAGAGAATACTTTTATCCTTAATGAGAACCACCTTTGGGATGGGGGGGGGGCGGATGGGAGGAGCGGTATGTCTAATATCAAGTGGTCATCCCACCCCAAATTCTCCTTGAACATAATGAATTGGCAAGTGAACCATACATAGTTTAATAAGCTTTTTATTTCTCCTCCCCCCCAAAAAAAAAAGACAATAAAATTTTCTGAGTTTTACTCCTGTGTGCCTTGGTCTTTCAAAACTGAATAATAATAATTCATTGAAATATAGTCGGAAGAAAACATCGTAAAGTTTGTCGTGAAGCATCGGACATGAAACATCCGAAGAGTGGGTTGCTTAAAACCCGTAAAAATAACGATATTAAACCCCAAATACACTATATATATATATATATATATATATATATATATATATATATATATATATGATATGTATGTATGTATGTATGTATATATAATATTGATCAGGTTTGTTGTACTTTAAAAATCTCAGAAAAAAATAGGAACTAATTCTTTATTCTTCATCGAGAACTTGACTTACCGACATCATCTTTGAAAAGTCTGATTCCTCGCAACGCGGTCGGGGAAGAGGAAGCACTATGAATGTTAGTTCCTTTTGGGTGTCAGGACTAAAATGAAATTTAAAAAATTTACTTGGTAGACCATACAAAGAAACTGTGTGGGTCATGAAACGGCAGAAAACTATACTTTATTACAAAGCCTCTCGCTTATCATGGGTGTAGCGACTTTAGGCATCAGTTTCTTGATGGACGTTGGGACGGGCGAAACCTCTCACCGTGGCGGTAATACCTATAAGTAGGAGGCACACAATACACGTTCCTTCTTATGAGGTTTTTCCTCGAAGAGGTATCATCCGAGTCGGTCAACAGGAATCCTAACCGCGGTATTTCTTCGAGACCAAAAAAAATCAAAGTAAAATGGTAGAAATGGGCATCGAGGATGATATAACTCTCGACCGCAAAGCATGCAACGTCTGTCAGGGACGACGGACGCCTCTATTTCGAGAGGCAGGTCGGTATCATTGCGTCATCCTTGAATGGGGGGAAATTTGAAATTTGATGGGAGCGAAATGCGGCATCATACTACCACCACCTTCGGTTGTCATCCGAGGCGTCCGATGGTTTCGGTATTGGAGGGCTTTCAATCCTTACTCATTTGCCGCTTGTTTTGTTCTCCTGAAAGTCTCATGATGGTAAATGGTTTGAGATCACTTTTCCTGGCATAAACTGGGCATTCGAGGTTTCACTGCGAGGGAAGCGTTTGGTTTATGAATCGTTACCTGCACGAAAAGAGCAATTCGGAGATAGATACACTGGAAACAAATACTAAGACAATAAAGAATAAAAAAAAAACATACCTTGTCCCATGAAGGAGGTTGCTTTAGAGAGTGTTAAACAGTGTTATTTATGCATACAACTGAATATTGGAACAAAAACAGACAGATAGTTGAATCCCCTTCATTTAGAAATCGTATAAGTTTGCCCCGGGAACTGTCTGCTCTTCATCTCAAGCTTGAATTATTTTGCAAACCACAATTCTGTTTGCAGTAGTTCTGAGAAAAACGGTGCTGAATAACTTTAGGCCAATTTAGGAACTTTAATTCGGGAAAGTACGCATTTCTTTTCATTCTTTTCACCTACATATGCTTTTCAGTATATGAAGTAAGACTTATTCTTTTTCGTCTGATTTACCATATGTACAGTCATGCACAATTTCCTTTTAGCTTACTCGGGGAGTAAGCCTACAAACTACATTGTTGTTGTTGTTTTTGTTTTGGGGGTAGGAAATGTCTATGGCAGAACCTAAAAAGGCCTTAAGAAGGTGTTTCGCGTCAAGTTAAAGGTACAGGAATTTCAGGATAGGATATTTATGATTTATCTATAAGAATGAAAAGTACAAAAATAAATATCATGCATGATGAACAGCGCAGAAAATAATTTCTTATGAAATATAGCATATTTATTTTAATTTTCTTTGGTGAACAACTCTATTTGAAAACAGGTTTTAATAATTTTTAATTTGTTTACAGTTACAAAGTTAGGAATATATTGTTTACAACTTATAAAATAAAGAGAAAATCTTGCACGCGTCGTAAGTAAGCTGGAGGTCGGATCACGTCTTCTTTGGTTTTATTATAATTTTTATCTATTATTGATCAAGCAAATGACTATACAATATGTGCATTCTCTACAGAGCTGTTAATGAAAAAGAAGTGAGTTAATACCATTTGAAATCCATATGAGATGTTTGACTGAACCTTCAACTGGAAAATAACAAGGTTAGTATTTTCATTAGTTATCAGTTCATATTGTGAATGAAATATGCATATGCTACTTGTTTAAGTTATCCTAGCTCTATAAGTATATCTCACTTTAACCAGACTACTGAGTCCTAGGGCTGCGCCCAAAGTATTAGATTTTTATTTACGTGGGTAGGGACCAATTCGACCCACAGCTTTTTGTCAGATCCGAATCACATTATATCGAGAAATAAGTTTTTTAATCACCAGAAATAAATTCTTCTGGTCCCGGTCCCCACTAACACCATCGGGTATACAAACTCGTGCTACCAGATTGATAGGCGAGTACGCAAGCCACTCGTCCATTGAGGAACTAAAACTGTGTACATAGTTCAGTTTACAAGGTTGATTACTCATAAATGCACACGTTCACACACACACACACATATATTTAAATATATATATATATACACACACACACACATATATATTATATATATATATATATATATAATATATATAATATATATATACATATATATATGATATATATATATATATATATATATATATATATATATATATATATATATATATATATATTTATATTTACATATGTGTGTGAAACGTGTGTATTTATGAGTAACCAACCTTGTAGACTGAACTATAACGTGTCACAGTTTAGTTCCTCAATGGACGAGTGGCTTGCGTACTCGCCTATCAATCTGGTGGCACGAGTTTCTATACCGCTGGTGCCAGTGAGGAAACCAGAAGAATTTATTTCTGGTGATTAAAAAATTTATTTCTCGATATAATGTGATTCGGATCCCACAATAAGCTGTGGGTCGAATTGGGTCCATAGCTACGTAAATAAAATCTAATACTTTGGGCAGCCCTAGGAGAGCTGTTAATCAACTCAGTGGTCTGGTTGAACTACGTTATACATATA
>NC_087201.1:18578881-18611846 GCF_015104395.2 Macrobrachium nipponense | reverse complement strand
ATATTGCTTTTCACATGCTTTCCATGTAGGTGATTATTTATTTTAATTTTATCCAGTGGAGTGCTTCTGAAATATTACCTTTAGTACTGGCCCCTTGGGGTTAATTAACAGGCGGTTGAATAAATATTACATATAATTCTTGTTCAGGAGGTACATCTGCATAGAAAAACCGCAACTGCCATAGTTTGGGCCGCCGCAGATAGGTACACTAGATCTACCTATGGAATTTTTAACTTTCATTGAACCCAGGAGTCTTCAAATTGCTTTTCTCTCCTAACTGGCGAGAAATTATTGGTGGTTTAGATGCACTGTTGGTTTTCACTATGAACAGCAGCTAAAATTACATTTCTAGCCTCAGATAAAAAGCAGTGCGTAATTTATTGCTTAACTTTAGTCCAGAAGGGAAAGGTGAAGTCAAAGGAGCAGTGACTTTTATTTTGTGTAATAGTTCACTTTGTTGTATTAACAAGGGCTGGGTGTAGATGAGGACTAGTTGATGGATTTTTTGAGATTAAAACCATGCATACCAAAAAATATAAATATTTTGAATTTTTTTAGTGGTGTTAGAATGTACTAAAATTGGCGTAATCTAAGGGATCCATAACTGTTTAGCCTCAAGATATGCGTGATAAGATTTGTGGTGGAACAGCTGATGGAAAATGTTGGGTTGACTATCAGGATTTTGAGCATAGACAGAATATAGTGACGGATGAGGTCAGGAAAAAACAAAGGTGGTGACTTATCCATTAAGTGAAAGAAATTTGAAGAGGTATTTCAATAACCAGTCAAGGGTAGATAGTAATAACCTTTAAAAATAGATGTTTTATCTATTTGGGCACCACAGGGTACATTCGAACCTGATTATAACAGTTCCCAAAGTTATTGAAAAATATGTGCAACTGTTTATATATGAGCCACGTCCCATGAAATTTTCAGCCACTGTGATGTCATATAACTTTGCCAGACGCACGATCATGGCCGACTTTAAACCTTAAATAAAATAAAAAAATTGGGGGATAGAGAGCTGCAATTTGGTATACTTGATTGGAGGGAGATGATAAACATACCAATATGCAGCCCTCTTAGCTGCAGTAGTTTTTTTAAGATCTTGGGGGGCGGACAGAAAAATTGAGATCAGAAAGTGCTGCCGGACAGACTTAGATTTGAAAAGTTGTATTTTACAGATTACTAAAAGAAAACAAAAACTTGAAGCATTGGGTACTTGGAGGCGCAATTAGTATTGAGGTATGTCAAGCCGTGTCAGTTTCCGTAATTGCAAGAAATCCTGCACCAGTCATTTTATCCCAAACTTTTTTAAGAACGGAATGTTTTGGTCAATGTCTTGGTAAGAAAAGGGTCACGCCAAAGATCGCTCAAGATATGACTGCAAAGAAAGTTTCGTGGAGGATAAGGCGAATCTGCTGAGGAAATTGCGTGAGAAACTGGCTCAAGAAAATTATGGAACAGGATGCGATATTTTAAAGAAAATATTAAGCATAACCATGCACTTTTTCATTGAGGCGATTGCAGATCAGTGAAGTTTGAGGAGCATTTTAGCAGAGGACTAAATTTTGAAAATATTACCACCCATTTAAGTGGTTGAAATACTGTAGTTGCCAAGAATGCAGTTTGGAGTTATCCGTGAGATTACGGTATTTCTACAGAAGCAATCCGCGGTGGCCTAGACTAAGGCAATTGACGTTTTTTTATGTTATTTTACCCATCGAACAAGAATTTAAAGTAATATTTTATTCGGACGACTTAAATAACCCCCAAGGGCCAGTACTAAACACGACGGTAATTCTTCAGAAGCAAGTCCGCATCACCAGTTTCTAAAAGACGATTAAACAATCCTTCATTTAATGTTGTTTTTTTCAGTGAATGTCATCTTGTTTTCTGAGGAAATGTTATTTTAACCCAACCCCTTTCCACCCAACAAGGTTGGGGCCCCCAGTTTGGAATCGGGGGTGGGGGTTGGGTGGGGAAATTCCAAAAAGGATGTGCTTTGCAGCATTAATAATTGGGAGCACCTACAGATTCGCGGGCCCACTTCACCGCCGACAGGAATTGGCAAAACACCATAACCAATATGGCGGTGATGCCAAAACAACAACAAAGTAGGGAGCGACTACATATCCGCGACTATCGATTTGTGTGCGCTGTCGGTAAGGATGTGGCGGTACAGCGCTTTGCGCCTTATCCTCATATTTAAAAGTGGTTGTTGAATGTTGAATAGAGAGAAAACCATAGGTGTTGGCAGAAACACGAGTGAGGTCCTATGGCCAAAGCATTAAAACCTCATTGAATATCTGATTAAGGTATTCCCATTATTTCTTGTTATAATAAAGGCGTTCAGTGAGAAAGTGGGTGTGTGTATGAAGAGGCACTTTTGTTGGAAGGGTGAGAATTTCTACTAGAGTAAAACAGCCTCTATTTGTGTGATGAGAAGGGCACTTCTTGTTTTGAATCAGGACATCCTTTGAGCCCCTTCTATAGAAGGTTAGAAGTTTCAGCGCATGAATACTTGAGTCGTGGATGAAATTTCCTCATCCTTGAGTGTAATGTCAGCTTTTAGGTTTTGTTTCACCGGGAGATATGAGGGACAGGCATTCTGGTATATAGTGTATTATTATATTAGTAACAATATTAACAATATTGACTATTCAGTATGTGGCAATTATTTCTGGGATAAACTGTAAATGGAACTAAGGGATTGTATAGATTATGGGTCTTAGGTGTTCCAGTAGCATTCCTTGTAACCCCCACCAAGCCCCAACACGTGTGAGAACTTATCATCGTCTTGGACTTGATTTAAATATGCTAACCTGTTCATTTTCGTTTTCCAATTATTCAGTGGCCTATTTTATTTCAGATGAAGGATCTCATTAGAGTTTTGCTCATATTCACTCCATTGCATGAATCAAACACGCCCTCTAAAAAATTATCACTACTTTTGAATGTTGGTGAGAGGAATACCACTTTTATAGCCAATAACTGACGGGTGAAAACAATCCATTGAAATTTCTCTAAGGGAATCGAATCCATTTAGATGTACTAGCTGCTCCAAACGAAGCTTTCACTTTCGTAGCACTAGCATCAAGGATGAAAATTCATCCATGACCCCAGAAGCGGAGAAGGAAAACTTGCACTATGGATAAAGTGATTTTCATTCCAGCCCATTTCTTTCCGAAAAAAGAAACCATGCTTGGTGGAGGAAAATGGTTTAGAGTACTTCAGGGATGCGCACATGATCTCCTCGGAGGCAAGATGAAATTTGCTAGAGATTGACGCAAAGCGAAAAACCCGAAATTGGACCGTTGATTTTTTTTTTTTTTTTTTTTTTTTTTTTGCCCGATGCGTGGAAAATTCAATGGAGGTAATGCAATTTCAGCACTTTCGACAATGTTTGGAAAAACAGCGCTCTAAGATTTCTTTATGGTGTCCCAGGAAACCAATCAAAAAAGGTTTAAGATTTGGAAAAACGCTGTCCCTATGATTTTATGTCAAAAGCAAAGAGTTTGTTTCATTTTTATTTATCCTGTAAAGATCAAAGTTTCTAGGATGCAGTGCTTAAGCAAAAATAAATGTATAAATAAATTAGAATAAATAGGGAAGCTTTAGACATATTTACTTGTAATGAATTGTCCTCCCTTAAAGCTACCGTGAGAAAAAAGGCAATAATAATAAGTGCATAAATAAACAGGAGAGCATCTACGGTAAATTGAATAAAATGCATAAACATCTTTGGGAAAACCAACATTTTACTCTTCCCTGGGGTTTCATTTGATCGAATCGCATTATGAAGAACTCAGTTGTCATGAGTCATAAGGAAATTCGAACACCGGAAGCAACCGTCAGGAAAAACGAATAACAACTATTGCAACCTTGCATTTAAGATTTGTCATACTTAACCACTACTATTTTTTTTTCAATCGTGTGTACGTATACTAAGAAATCACAAGTGTAAGCACGTGATTTTGTTTGTTAGCTGAAGCCACTGTACTTTCGTGTATTCAACATATCTAGTGGCCCAAAGATTTGTTTAATACACGATAGTACTTGGCACTTTGTCTTTTCATTTTGAACTTTCCCAGTGACTCCAGATAATAGTCTATATATATATATAAAAAAACTTTACTAATGTCCATATTCCATTTTGTATTCACATTGCATCTAACTGATCATGAAAAGGAGTCAGTTACAATTGGTAATTTTTAATCGATAAGCAGTTCGAATCAACTATCGTCCAACAGACTAAACAAAATTCATCCGATGTCAAAATGCCGATGATTGTTGTATAATGCACTGGCTTAATTGTTACATAAAACCTAATTAATCAATATGAAACCGAATACATGGTACATATCATGGTAATAATATCCCCATACAAATGAAATTGAACGGCTCAGCCAATTTGCTTTGAATTTACCATAGCCCCCTTCCTCCAGGCCATTAAGAGAGCCAGAAATAAATAGAGACGTAAGGCACTGTATTCGTTTATACCAAAGACCTCTGGTTTGTACATATGCAGAACAAATAACGTGACTCATATCTGTATGCAGGCCCAAGCACGCACGTTTACATGCATATATTTATGAACAGTGTACATATCGAGGGTAAATTGATGTTATCAGCAGTTTATGGCAGTACAACAAAAAACTAGTAAGAGTAATTGATTTCCATCACTTTGTTACTGACGTCGAAATTGCAATCAGCATTCAGAGCGATATTTGTATATATTGTGGGTCCTGGGGAAGGCAAAAGGAGCAACCAGGTGTTCATTCTCGCGTTAATAGGGAAAACATTAGAGCAATGCTTTTGTGCGATTACAACAAACCGTGATCAATTCTGAATTCATCATCTTACGACATTAATCACATGGCAGAGGTTGTGTGCTAATGATTTATTCAACGGCTCGACTGCTGTCACATTACCAAAAGGATTTCCTTGAAACCAAACGAATCTTCTCCGTCTTATGATCATTTCATAATTGTGATTTTTTACATCTTTTTTTCGGCCACAACAACTAAAGAGAATGTGGTGAAAGATCATATACCTGTAAAGCTGACCTATACATGACAATCCTATTAATATCATCTTCAGCATGACTACTAAGGTAAGCCCCTAAACATACATACATACATATATATATATATATATATATATATATATATAATATAGATATAGTATTATATATATTATATATGAGTAGTACGTTAGATATATATATACTATACTATATATATATAATATATATATATATATATATATAATATATATATATATATAAGTTCCAAGGCTCACTATCTGGTAACAGATCTACGATTTCACTTACTCGGCGAGTATGCCTACAAACCACTTTGTTGTTGCTGCTGTTGTTGTTGGGGGTTAGCAAAGGTCTGACAAAGGTGTTTTGCGTTCAGTTAGAGTACAGGAATTTTAGGGTAGGCAATTTTGTATTGTTGATTTAAGTTAGAATAAACTAAAAACTGATAAAAAATACAAATAATGTGCATATTATACAGCAGAGAATAATTTTTCTAATAAAATACAGCATATGTATTTTAATTTTCGTTGGTAAACAACGCTTTATTTGACCGTAGATTTTAACATGAGCTTCGATTAAGCTGGAGGTTAGACTCGCCTTTTTTTTGTTTATTAAATAATTAGCATCTAACAATGTTTTTTATTAATTACTACCATCTAATAATGGTTTTTTATTTAATGATTAGCATCTAATAATGCTTTTTAATAAATAATTAGCATCTAATAATGCATAATGGGTGTAGATTTCCTTTGTGCTGTAAAACTAATTCCTTTAGCAGTCAGTTCATAACCAGAAGTAATGAGAAAATATTACACAAGGTGTTGAATTATACCAGCTTAATTCAAAGTTGACTTTTCACTCCAAAAATCTAGAAATGCGGAAGCATGAGTTTCCATAAACTTACAAAGTGGGACGACAAGCAAAACCTTAGCTTTTGCCGAAGAGATCATGTATACAGAAATATAAGTAAAAGAGGTGAAGAAATGAAGAAATAAACGTACCTTGACCTCATCGACGAACAATAAGACAAAAGCTCTCTAGGATTTTATAAATAATGACAAAGAGATGTGCAAAGGTAATGACTAAATCAGTCTAGGGTTATAACTTATAAAGATAATAGTAGTTGTGCTGTAGCAGGCGATTTGGTGCATAGAGCAAAACTAAGGAAGTTCATCTAATAAAATAACAAGCATGTCTTCATGTTCTCACCTTAATGGTTACAAATGTAATAAAATGTGGAATATGGACCCTTCAGCAAAACATATCTTACTATAATGGGTGTAATGTCTGTCCGTCTGTCTGTCATTCAATCATGGCCAAACGGCTGGTCCGATGGGCATGGAACTTGGTAGGGTTACAGTGGGGAACCCTAAGATGGTTTATAATGGGGTTTCATCTACCTACCACCCACCCTACCTCGCCTCCGAAGGGGGTGGGGGTGAGAAGGGATTCCCTGAAACGGAGCTGGTTCTGCCCTTGACGAGCTGGTTATCCCGTAGACTTGATTATTTTACGAATTTTCATACATAATTTCTGTATACATATCATAAATTACGGCTTAAACGTTTTCATGAGAATAGAGCAATCCCTCTTCTCATGGCCCCAAATCGCCAAAGAAAAACTAATTAGGTTTCATTGTTTATTTCTCGTTACGTGACAAACCACTCATCTAACGTTTTATGAAAACCGTTTACTAGGTTAGTGCTCAATCAAGTTAGCAATCAGACAAACAAGAATTGACTGGATAATCAAAACATTTTAGCAACAATGAGAAGACATTACTCCGATAAGTCCATCAACGTAAAAGGCATAAAAAACGCAGAAAATAGCAGCCATTTCAAGAGGTGTAAGTCTTTTTATTGCGTTTCTTTACTATGGCGTCTTCTGAAGATTAAACTTTGGTCGTCGTTTCTGTTTTAGCTTCGATTCCACTGCGCGTCACTAGTTTAATCCAAGAGGAATTTGATGTACTACAAATGAATGATTTATATCATAATAAAAAGTAGATCTGATTAACCAAAGATGTATTTTCATTTCCAAGGGTATTTTATGTTGCTTAATAACCGTGGTTGTAAAAAACAACGTCCTCTATGTAAGTACAGAACTATAGCAATTAGCTATGCAGAGTAAAGAACCAGAATTCAATAGCAATATTTATTAGCTGTATTGAATTCAACCGATCCCTGTTTCTTATGCGTCAAGCCTAAAAGACACAGGTCCTAATCCTGGCCAAAGCATTAGCACTTACATGAAATTCATGGTCTTTAACTTAAATGTACACACACACACAAATTATATATATATATATATATATATATATAATATATATATATATATATATATATATATTATATATATTATATATATATATATATACTATATATATATTATATTATTATAGATATATATATATATATATATAATAATATATATATATATATATATACCCAGAGAGAGAACATACACAGAAAAAATCCTCATCAGAAAATAGACCCATTAAACATTCACCTTCATCTTCTGCTGTCTATCCAACACGCTTTAAGTCTCCTTGTCCTCCTCCCTCCCCCTATAGCATCTTCGAAGTAGCAGCATACATTCATTTTACTATTCAAATGTCCTCGGTTCAGTCTACTTAACGCAAAAAATTTCACAATACCCTCGCCTGGTAGACATTGATGTTTTCTTTTATAATTTTTCTTTTTTTCTTTCTGCGTTTTCATCTTACATTGCTTAGTGTGAATGGGGAAGAGAAAGAGTTATTATCTATTCAATTACCCCATATTTAATCATCTAGAAGTAATTATCATCATGTGCAACCAACTAATTAGGTACTAGACATGACACATCCTTACCTCTTCTATGACACTGTCATACTACAACTGTAGTTACGAACAACTAGGAAATGAATCCTCCGATTCATCGAGCTACTTGAAGCTAGTTTCATAACGTGAATTCCAAGAAATTATCACCGTATATAAATTTCAAGAGCCAAACTTGGCAGTCATAGGAAGGTTCTACCTCTGACAATTAATTTTCTTTTGCTAATTTTTTTTTATTTCAGTATCAAATAAGTGTGTAGAAGAAAAATAATTTTCTGGAACTTTTTATTTTACTTTTACCTTATTATGTACTAAATCCTTAGGCACCTTCCCAACACCCAAATCACGCCCCCCCCCCCCAACCCACCTTTTTTGGCCATTAAAAAAGGTTCAGACAGTTTTGACAGGGCCAAGAACGAAATGGTAGGCCCATCTTACAATTAAAGAATTAATTTCGTAATATAATGGTAGATTCATTTATCATAGTGTTATAAGCAAATGACATAAAGACAGACGGAGGAAACTCATTAATACAAAAGGAGCCTTAGAGGAAAGGCGTCGCTAACTCAGAGCCTTCATAGATTCATCACCGATGGGTTTCAAATTAGACACGCCATCGTGTCATTCAGTTGTGCCTCTGGGCCATCAACATCTTAAAATCTCCTGGTTCGTTAAACCTCACAATAGGGTCCTCTCCAACCTCAAAGGAGAGTAATGGTTATCTCTCTTCCTCTCTAATCAATTTGTGGTTGAACTATGAGACCTGGAATGATCTGCTTTTTATGTGAATGTGATAACAATGATGCTAATTTATCTTTTATAGTTTCCTTTATCTTAATGATGGATTGCAATATTTTACGGGCATATTGCTCCTACTGAAGGCGCTTGTCTCCTCTTGGAACTAGAATTAGCGCCATCTCATGAATTGTAGCTGAAGCTACGTTATATGCTTAGACCAATTCTTCTAATAGTTGTCGCCCAGTCTGGTAAGTATAGACAGATAAAAACTTATGGCATAAGATCGTTGTCAAAAAAAGCTAAATTATTCACCCGATTATTATTGATTGAGATGGCTTACGAACCCGGCAAGGAAGCATTACTATACAAAAACCATTTCGTTTCTGTTTTGAAACTCGGTTTTCTCTTAAAGAGGATCTCCAAATTAGGCAAGGGAACGATATTACCAATATGCGTACTACACAATATATCGCTGGCCTCGATCTGGTACAACTTTAGATCTACAGACCCCTATTCCACTATATTTATGCAGTTCTCTGTCTCCTTTGCAACCTTTCTATAACATCTGAACTCTATATAAATTTTTACAAAAACGTCAGCTTGGATCCTCTTCCTGCAATCTTCATTTTATCTTCACTTTTGCCTCTTCTTTACCACGGCCCTTCTAGAGTTTTGATTTTTTTTCACCATTAGTACTAATGTCCACTTCGTACCATCCCTTTACATTACCCTTAATATCTAATTATACTAACACATCTTCCTCTTCTTATCAACAAGTTCTAAAGCTTTTACTTGCCTACTACAACTTCTTCTCAACATCGCTAATCAATATACTATATATTCTGCAAACATAAACAGCTCCATTACATTTACGACATTTTTAATTGATCCATCAACTCTGCACCCCCATCTATATTTCCACCGGCTCCTGTCACTGAATCACCAGTAACAGTAATGAATAGCCTTGGAGATATATGTACCTCAATTTGACTTCAGAGCTCTCATTCTCATGTCTAGGTATTCACAGTTTTCAGGATGAAATTTCCAATTGCAATCAACGAGTTATTTTCTCCTCCACATAGCACCCAAATTTCTAAGAAGAGTTTGATAAGTTCTACTTCTCTTTACTTTGAAAATCTTTATTTACCTGTTAAAAAATAAAAACAGTGTATATATACAATATTTCCCATTCAAAATCTTATTACCTTCCCTGGTTAACTTAGTATGATCTCAGTAACTGGAACCTTCAGCTCTGTCGTCTTTTCCTTCATGCAAAGGAAAAGTGTTCTTCCTACCCATTCCATTAGTACCTTCCCCTCCATTAAACAGGGCTTCAGTAACTTGGTCAGTCCCTTAATTATATTTTAATACCCAATTTTTCAGCATCATACTTGTAGTCGTATGAACTCCAGGCGACTTATCATTCTTCACCTTAATTGCGGTTCTGAAGCCCTAGCATTCTCAAATTAATACTAACCCTTCGGGTTTACGTCATTGTATCTGTCTTTCCAATCTTCCGCATTCAGCAGTATTTTACTAAACTCAAGAGGTACGCATAGAAATCTTTTGAAGATACTATCTCTCCGTTTGCATATAGACATCAACATTTTTTCCTAATAAAAAAAAGTGACTATAATTTCACAGCCTACCAATACATTTACTGCTTCGCGTAGCACTTTTTCATTCTAGCCAGGCAAGAAATATTACTAATATCGATTGTAAAAATGAGATACATCATGTAATAAATTTGTTTATAAAAGAGATGAAGAAAAATTTTACATTGAGATTTTCATTGAAAATGTCAAGCCTTCTAAGCACGATAGAAATACAAACAAATATCGCATATAAAAAATAAAACTTACTACAAGAATTATACAAAGTGATTTCGACAAACATAATGTCAGAATGTTTAGAGCAGAGTAATTTCATTGCACTGAAGACTGAGACTGCACCCTTTATTATTATTATTATTATTATTATTATTATTATTATTATTATTATTATTATTATTATTATTATTATTATTATTATTATTATTATTATTATAATAGGTGCAAATCATTATTATTATATGTGCAAATTAAAAGGCAATCTTTGAAATAGAATCAAACAACTATGAAGCTTTGCAAATGCGCATATACCATGTATAACCTCACCGAGATCGCTGACTGCAGTTTCTGGTAAAAGTGATAATTTTACTTAAAAATTTAACTAAATTCAGCGTTGAAAATACTTCAGAATATGGTCCCAAAGAACACGCAACATATAAAAAAAATGAAATAGTAAATACTAATAGAGGGTGGAAAAAACTCAGAGACTCAAAGAGCGAGTGATATATTCCACTGCATCTCGAAGGAAATTTGTCTGGGATCTCAAAGAGAAACGCAGAACCGATTGCAGAGGCAGAGGCAACGAGTTTTTCGGAAAAGGACCGGGAGTGCGCGGGACGAAAGAAGCACAATCGTTACCTCGGCATGAAAGATCCGGCAAACCAATTTTGTTTTTAGAATTTCGGGGAATTGTGTTCGTATGCTAATTCATGGAAAAGCCGAGGCCACTGGAAATTCATGAGGGTCCTGTCGAGAGGAGTCTTATAAGGTTCTTTATTCGCGCTGTATTTTAGTTTATTTTTTATTTTTTTTTCTATTATTTTATAAGGAACAGTGCGAGCTTTTTGCGTTTCTCGGTCAATTTATACTACGTGCTTGTTATTCTCTCTCTCTCTCTCTCTCTCTCTCTCTCTCTCTCTCTCTCTCCGGAAAACAAGTCCTCCATCATCTAAGGAGATCTTTTTATTCAAATGGTTTTCCCTATCTCCTTTCTTCATAATATAATTTTTCATTATCTATTACTCTATTATATTTCTATATTCCTTCTGCTCTTCTTGGTCACTCCATTATCATTAGATTCTTTTAAGAAGGCCTTGTGCCAGCACGGGTTCTTGCTTATTAGCAGCCCGAATCGAGAGAGAGAGAGAGAGAGAGAGAGAGAGAGAGAGAGAGAGAGAGAGAGAGAGAGAGAGCGAAAAGGGAGACGTTGTACTCTATTAAACTCGGAGGAGTATATATATATAATAGATACATATATACATATATATATCTATAGATATATATATATATATATATATATATATATATATATATATATATGTATATAAGTATCTATATATATATATATATATACTCCTCCGAGTTTAATAGAGTACAACGTCTCCCTTTTATATATATATATATATATATATATATATATATATATATATATATATATATATATATATATATATATATACATATACTATATATATATATATATATATATATATATATATATGTATATATATTACTATATACATATATATATATATATATATATATATATATATATATATATATATATATTATTATTTATTATATTTGTTTACCGATGAAAAGCTAAAGAAACTAGTAGAAATCTACGCCCTTGGATGAAGGACTTCATGTAATGTTGCAACAACCTGTACGAAGATCCAAACAGGATTGCAGCCAGAAGGATTGATAGGGGAGAGGGTATCACCTAGTTGTTGTTAACTACCCTCTTTCTTCTCCTGGGCCCATTAACGAGCTAACGACCGTTGTCAACGATCTTCAACGACTCTTGTTTTTTAAATTTACCTCTGCCACTTGTCGTAACTTTTGTTCATTTGGACTGAAGATGAACCCAAGGGAAGGGTTCGAAAGCTATCTGTAAAGTCTTCAAAATTATACACGGACTTTTTACACTTTGTATTATTGTGGACCCTTTAGAACATTATATATACTCTCGTGATAGAGAGTTTTTCCCTACTAAAATAATAATAATAATAATAATAATAATAATAATAATAATAATAATAATAAAAATAATAATAATAATTCTGAATATAAGTTGTTGGATTCCAAAATATAAAAAAAGAATAACGCCTATTACCATTTCATTAAAGGAAACGAAATTATACGAATTGATCAACAGAGGAAAATTAAATAATAACGTTCATAAAAATTGGTGAAAGAATAACCGTCGCATAAAACCAAACTAAGCGAATTTTAGAATAATTAATAAAAGTAATGAATGAATGAAAGATTAGTATAAATGAACAGGAATTAGACAACGGAACTTAACAAAAAGTATATATAAACATTGCGTTGTAAACTAACGAATTGCTTTAGTGCTGTGTGCAGTGAAGATCATCATATACTCACATGTATGAAATATGATGTAGGTAAGACCTTGTGATATATATATATATATATTGCGAAAGATCCCATTTACGTTAACCCTACAACGTTCACAGGTCATTAAGGCTTTCGTCGCTTTCAAAGTTTATTTGTTTAATTAAGTTCACTTCCTCATATACTGCGCATTTGTCTTTAGAAAAAAAAAAAATCCCATTTCTCTCTCTCCCTCTCTCTCTCTCTCTCTCTCTCTCTCAGGTGGTCAAGTGGTGCCAGATTTGTAATACTACGGGTTGAGAGAGAGAGAGAGAGAGAGAGAGAGAGAGAGAGAGAGAGAGGGAGGGAGGAAAGGACGGGGGGGGGGGATATGGGTTTATAAAGCTCTTCATCGTAATGCTAGATTATACTCACTGTCGAACTATTTTCTCTCCCTCTCTCTCTTATGGTTACAGTGCATGACCACCATGATGAGACTTCAAACCTTACGTAGACACATACTACGAAAACTGCAAAACAAAAGTCTCGTACAGGTATTACGATCCAGCGCCATGATTTTACAGCGCTATTAGTTGGCCCCCGGAAACCGCTTAGCGAATGATATAGGAAATAGCATATTTGATGTTTCTATTTTTATGTCTGTTTGAAGCCATGAAATTTGGATTAATCGCACACTATGCGTTAAGCTGTTCGTCGATATTAATAGCTAGGGTTCTCCTTTCTATAACGATGAAAAACAAAAATTATTTACTATAGGCGATATGAAATTAATCTTGCCAACTTTTATGTGGTGAATAAAGTTAATTTACATGGCACATAAAAACATTTCTAACAATAAAAGCTTTAAAATGTGATCTAGATTTGTTCATGTAATTACTTTGCGAGGTCGCATGAAGGGGACTGGTTCCTCGAAAAAAAAAACAAAAAAAAACTGAATAAACAGCATAGAGACTGCCATTGCAACAATACTGCGCTTGTTCGCAAACACGGTGAAAGTAAAACGAGCTTGCATTTCTGAACAATGATCACACAACGAACAAAGGCTGCCAACATTGCCCTTAAGAAAGATATGAAGAACTCTCTCTTTCCTACAGATTCTTCGCTCCTGTTCCCAAGATCCGTGTTCGCATACAAACGTCAACTGAGGCCCAGACAAGAGGTTGGGGCCAAATGAAGCCATTTCCCTCAGACTACTGAGCCGGTGGGATTAGAAAAGGTATATATTGAACAAAAAATAAAAACAAGTACATATTCCCAACTTATATACACCTTTATGGGTTGGTGCAAGTTCCCCCTCGTCGGACGAAGCGGTTAACGTGTTCGAACTACCCATCTCCGAGGCCGGGTTCGATTCCCCGTTCTGCCAACGCAGAATCAGAGGAATTTATTTCTGGTGATAAAAATTCATGTCTCGATGTGGTTTGGATCCCACAATAAGCTGTAGGTCCGTTGCTGAGTAGGCAATACTGGTTCCAAGCCACCGTAAAAATATCTAATCTTCGGGGCAACCCTAGGAGAGATATAATCAGCTCAGTGGTCTGGTTAAACTAAACTTTACCTAAGTTTTTTGGGGTTGGTACAAGAATGACAGTTGTCTTATCCATTCAGCCGTCAAGTGATGATCAAGTTGCTTCCTGTCTAATTATCTATCTATCTATATGTCCATGCTCTAACTATACATATATATATATATATATATATATATATATATATATATATATTATATATATATATATATATATATATATATATATACCATCTAAAGATAGATTGGCAACAAGGACATATATAAATAGAGAGATAGGAAGCAACCGGTTACACAATTAATAACATGTAATTCTGGGGCAATACACACACACACACAAATATATGTATATATTATATATATATATATACGTGTGTGTGCGTGTGTAGTATATATATATATATATATATATATATATATTATATATATATATATATAATTATATATATACATATATATGCAAACCTGCGACATCTGATTGGCATGCCACGACACTGAACACTATACCAGTTGACCAACTGCGCCTGGTGACCAGGTATATTTGAATGTGTCAGCGGTAGTTAAGTTTATATTTGTACCAATAATTTAGTAAAAAAAATAAACATAACGAAAAAAATTTGTCATCAAAAATTCATTCAAGAGTGATACATTTCCTTAATTTTGGTACATTTCTGCTCCATTCTTTATTCCAGACATCTCCTTAGATTTGATCGTTTATGTAAACAGCAAAGCTTCCACTTGTCAACCATGAAACGCTCTCTCTCTCTCTCTCTCTCTCTCTCTCTCTCTCTCTCTCTCTAATTCTCCAAACCAGTCGCACGAGGAGGAGATTAGAGATTACTGTCTGGAACAAGCGAGGACGAATATGGATTCATTTTTTCCTTCGTCTGATTTCCCAGAACGTTATAAAGTTCACATTCAAGCAAAGATACTTCAACGTTTTCTATGGTGACGTCAAATACAGTCGAACTCCAGCGAATTCAGAATACTCAGAGTACAAAAAATGGATACAGTAGATGATGCTTTCAGAAAATACGGCTTTCCATCACGAATATGAATGCCAGTGATGAGAGAAAGTGTTATAAAATACAGTGTGCAATTTGAAACCTTTTCTTGAGGGTGGGAGATGTTATTTTTTTAGAGAAGTAATGACTGGAGGTAAGTGTTAAACCACGGTTGTTGCACTTCAATGGGAAGACAGAATTACCTCCACCATAAAATAACTCCGAATTCGGGCGCCGACAAATTGCTACCCCAATCGAATCAAGATGCGTCTGCGAATCACCACTGAAAATTCCGTCGATCGGCCTTTGGCGTCCTCGGAAGATCTGGCCATAATTTCATTCATTTAAAAATTTCCAATCTATAGGTCTGGATTCAGATCAGGCGGAGGAAAGGGCGAAGCTTCCGCCTGCTCGTAAAAAGAGGGGGAACTTTTCTCATTACTTTACATTCATCTGTTTGTTTATCTGTTTAGGGGTGTTTTCACGGGCAGGTCCTTATCTTATTGAAAAAAATTTGCTTTATCAACTGTTGATTTCGCGAGAACTATGGCCACAATTCTTAGAAAAAAAAATGAAAGGAAAGTAAGAAAGTAATATATATACCATACATACATACATACATACATACATACATACATACATACACACACACAGATATATATATATATATATATATATATATATATATATATATATATATATATATATATATATGTGTGTGTGTGTGTGTGTGTGTGTGTGTGAGCTTGTGCGTGTGTCACAGGCAGATAGCGAAACCAGGGATTTCGCGAACTTCCTGAAAATTCAGGCAGACAGCGAAATTCATTTAGGGACACTAGATCTCCCCAGGGGCTTGTGATAAACATGGCGAAATCAATTTGACCCCCCAGGGACCAGTACTAAACTTAGCGAAACAGTGTGTCAGTTTCGCCGTGTTTAGTACTAGCCCCTGGGGGGTTCAAATGTCTGCCTGAATAGGTAAGATTACAGGTAGATATTGTGAAAATAAAAATGAAAGCCTGAACAGATTTAGTCATTACAACAATGCCAAATAAATATAAGATCTTAGCTGAATTAAGCAATAATATCCAAGCGTGAGATTAACAGAAATGTATTCAATACGATGTTTTGTCTCTGAAACTTACTATGCATTCGACCGGGCTCTGTTAATTAAACTCTGAAGAATGTCGTCACCTAGGTGTGTCTTCTACTTGACTGGCAGGCGAGATATAGCGCTATCTCAGATTGCCAATAACTGTGCCGTAACCTAAACCGGATATTAAGGCTGTTTTTTACTTTTCTGCTTTTATGAGAAGTCTGATTACGAAACAGCACGACCTTTCCGTTCTACGGATACGGCCGCAGTAAAGATTCTCCAAGTACAGCAAAGCTCCTAAATATCGCTGTTTAGTATTCGCTTGCCCATATTCCTGGGCAAAAGCTTGCTCTTTCTTCCTTTCATGTCTTGCAGACATTATTTTCCAGATGTCCTTCCGAGGGATCTCCCCTAAATAGTGAACCACCAGGGTTTTGAATCCGTTACATATCCACCTTTGCGGCGTGTTTAGTACTAGCCTGTGGGGATTACCGTAAGAACATAAACAAAAGACTGTCAACATCATGAAGATCATGACCCCCGAGAAATGTTAGTCCTATATAACGACCCCCGGAAACCCTTAGGGGCCACTATCTAAGAAAGATCGATTTCCGAGTCAATAACTGCAAAAACCTTCACCATACATCCTAATGAATCAATTTTCTCATTCCCACTCCAATTTCCTCCCATAGACCTTCTATAAGTAATGTCTAAAGACCTGAACAACAAACCAGTCAAGTTTCTATCGCTTATCAATCTGGTAGGCCGAGTTCGCTCCCAGCTGCCTCCAATGCAGAATTTATTCCTGGTGATTAGAAATGCACTTCTCGATGTAACGTGGTTCGGATCCCACAATAAGCTATAGTCCCGTTGCTAAGTGACCAATCAGTTCCTAACCTCGTGAATAAATATCTAAACCTTCGGGCCAACCCTAGCAGAGCTGTTAATCAGCTCAGGGGTCTGGTTAAACTATGGCTATATTCAACTTTTTCAGTTAATACTGGTTGTAGTGTTGCTTCCCTTCCCTGTTCAGATAGGAGGTTTCATCATAGGTGAGGTTAAGGTGGAGTAGGTCAGACTGAAATATATTTCTATAATATTCACAAATGATTAACATATAACTGGCGCTCAGGCCGGCAAGGCGTTACTATGCTGTCAGGTTTAAGATCAAACTCGATGAACTTCCTTTCACTTATTTTGAACTTTTGGTCCCGTGAAATTTTTCAGGAATCTTTCGGCATTCTTTGAACTATTAGAACTACTACATCAGCAATGGCGTAAATGTGACTCGTTTTATTCACTAAAGGATATTTTCATGCCCACCACTTTCTTATTTCACACTATCTGTGACTCCAAGGTCTAATCAACTGTAAATATTTTGTTCTCTCTCTCAACTATAAACATTTGGTTCTCGAGAAATATAGGGTCTAATCTTTGACTTTCTAGAGCGCAGAGAATATCATCTACGGCGCAGTAGAAAAAAGTTCTAATTCCCATCATGCTTATAGGCGGATTTGTTTCCTAATATGAAATTCAAAGCACATACAAACTTAAGTTTCTGGACAGACGTTTATAGTACCACTTGACCCCTAACCTTCCCACCCTCCCTCCTGGTTACCAGTAATTGCTCTTGTGTGTCTTGACCTTCCTTCTTAAGTATCGTAAACAGCCTGTTACTATCCCCTTCCCCTCAATAGGCTTGTGCCTATAGCTTGTGTCTATCATAGGAAAACTGCCAAGGTCTTCCGTTATAGATCTCTAGAGGCCTTCTCAGGGCGTGTATGAATCCAGTGATCGCGCTTTGGAAAGGTGTAATTCCTGTCAGAGGTGATCAGAGGGCGTGATGGTTCAGGGTATTTCTTGCGATGGGGATGTTCGAGGTCATAGAGCGACTGTGTCATGTATACTTGGACATATCGCATACTAATCGCGTCGACGTTTGCACGCAACAGACTGTTTAAGACTGGCGCGTATTTGGCGCATACGTCATCATATGCAAATATGTCAGGGGATGAGCCAGTTTTGATGTTCAATAAAAGCCGTTCGGCTTAAGATCGTCAACCTCAGTCACATCTGGTTTGATATGAAATGCTTGATGGACGAAGACCACAAATGCAAATATCACACGCTGGCATTCTTTGCACTGAATGTAGCCTACCATCCAGAAGAAGGAGCGAAAATATATAATCTCCTTTTCACAATACCCACGACGTTTGTTAATGGATGATACGTTGACAAGGTCTTTGGTTGAGTTCTGATCACAAAACGCCCCACAGAGATAGCAGTTGCCCAGTACAAAGATCAACTTATTCAGATTTTAATCCAATTATAGGAAGCACTTTTCATAAAATATAAGAGTCCTTCCCTTACATGTGTGAGCACACCAACATTATTTCTGGCGTAATAGTACATTATACGCTTAATATTTACAGAGATCGATACAATTTTTTATGCCAGTTCGTCTCCATTCTTTATATAGAAATACGCATATCAGGCACAATTTTTTTGTATTCTTATTTTCATTTATTTATTTAATTAATTTTGCCCTACATTGACTACCTTCTAAACCCTCAAGTCCTAAGTCCTAATCGGAGGAAAAATATGAACTACATGATTAATATAATACAATATATATATATATATATATATATATATATATATATATATATATATATATATATATATATATATATATATATATATATATATATATATATATATATATAATATAATATATATATATATATATATATATATATATATTATATGTGTGTATATATATATATATATATATATATATATATATATATATATAGTATATATATATATATATATAAATATATATACATATATATATATATATATATATATATATATATATATATATATATATATATATATATATAAATATATATATATATATATATATATATATATATATATATATATATTATAAATATATAAGATTTATTATTGTCTTTAGATTTTCGCAAGAGAATACCTTAATCGAATCATGTAATAATAATAGAAACTTTGACGAAATATTTATCTTTCTGACGAGAGGAAACCTGAAACGAAAACACTGAAGCAAGGATCCCATACATACGTACGCAGTGCCTGAGTAACTTAGTCTTAGGGTTCGTGATTTATGGAAAACACTCTCCTCCTTCTATTAATGTCGCATATATCAGCCAAATGTTTATAAAAACTTATAGTAAATCGCAGTTTGTATTTATGTATACAAATATGACTCCCCGTCAGAATAGGTGGCAGTAGAAGGTGATCTCATTTTGTATCGGTTTTCATGTTTAGGTTTACAAGTATAAATCGACGTAACGTTGCTGAATGTATATCAGACCATATACGTACATACATACACACATACATAAATTACACGAAAAAATTTAATAAACGTTACTTTCTGTTGCGCTTTATATATGGCTTGTATGGTACGCGTCACTGTGTATCAGTGAGAGCTGGAAAAGTAAATAATCGTAAAAACAAAGCAACGAATAACAGCATAATGATTTACATCAGGGATTTATTTCCGCGCCTTTTCAATGGAGAATGGTCATGTGAGTAACACATATTCGCCCCCGCTATATCATAAATACCCTGCACAAGACCGTGTTCCCATACTTGGCGTTCTGGACAGAAGAATTATAATCCTCCTGGAGCCTGGTTGAGAAAATTTGTGAGACGCCATAATTGACCTATAAATTTTACTTTTTATGAATGAGGGAGAATTTGTCGGACCGGAGGGTTGCTACGGCGATAGAAAAAAAAAAAAACGTTAATTGTGATGGAAAATAGTTTCTTGATGAATTCATTAATTTCAGTTATATTTCTTTTTTTCTCTTTTTTGTACTTTATTCAATATTGTAGTTCTGCCTGATCTACATGTATTATTTTGTTCTATGATATATATGGAGCTTAGAATCTTACATATTCATATTCATGAAAAGGGCGCACGAATTTCTTGTTGATGTTGCAAAGGTACTTGACTTAAGGGAAAGTCTCTCATTTGAAAGTTATCAAAAAGCAAATGATGCAAACGTGTTTATAGATAATAGCATATATGTTCCGAGTGTCCACATATACTCGAATATAGGCAACCACGTTATCATAATTACCATCATCCACGTTTTTATACTGGTTTTCGCGTGGCGAGGTTAGACATCAGATGCGTTCTTTCCAAGCTCTTCGATTTTTGTACTCTTTCCTACTTCACACGACTTGTGTTCCCCTTATCTCAGCAAGTGACCAAACCATATGGAACTTTCTCCAGCCTCTGAATATCTGGGACGTCACTCGTCAAAACTCGAGAAGGACAAGGGAAAAAAAAAGTAGGCTGCATGTGACCTTCAAATTTTAGGAATATGCCAACTCCCGTGTTTTATCTTGGCTATTGGGGAATGGTTTCATAATTGTACAATCGTTCTTCAATGTATGGCTTTATGGAGACATCTAGCTTGTAAAAAAATCTTCTAAAATGACTGATGAAGAACTTATGTTAAAATATTGGAAAATCCCAATTTTCTTGGGAATCGTCTATTTTTTTTATAAGGAGGGCTTTTTTCATCATGTCCATATACATAATTACAGTTCTAAACAAGCTTCAGGATATAAAAAAATAGCTATGCAACAAAGAGCACTTGAGAAAGAAAAGATTCGCGTAAATATGGGGTCGCCAATGTGAATGAGTCGTCTCCATCTATTTCTGTCCTGTGCCTCGTTCTCATTTATACCTTTCAATACCATATCTTCCTCTACACAATCACGCCATCTCGTTTCTTGGGTCTTCTTCTTCCTTCTACCCCGCTTTCCAACCTGTATGGGGAATAAAACAATGGCAGAGAAAAAATCGGGGGGGGGTGGAGGGGGTGGGGGGGAGGGGGGGGGGGGGGGGGGGGGGGGCGCAGAGCTGACGATAGAACGCAAAGCATTTGCTCTGGAAAACAAACGCTGCTTCACGGAGTCAGAAGGTGAACTCGCGAAGAAGGGTATGACTCACAATAGGAGATGAAAGTCTACTAACACTAAGAGAGGATGTCTTTCAATAAACAGGCTGCATTATGCTGCGAAGTATATTAGCCTTGAGCAATACTTTGATGAGCAATACTTTGATCTTTATTAGAACTTTACAGCTTTTAGAGTTGGCGAAACTCTCCGGAAACGAAATATGTGAGCAGGCTCATATAAGAGGATAAAAACATTCAGGGTAGGAAACTAAAGTGAAAATTAATGACAGTGAAGTATTGTTTTTAAAGTTTAATCACACCTTAGTCCCCTTCATAAATATATGATTTATTTAAATGTAATTAAAACAGTAAAAATAGGTCAAAGGGAACTCTGTTCTGTTGGTTTTCGGTCTTTTAACTTTTTTTTTATTTTTTGTTAAACCAAAATCCAATCATTTCGTGGCCACGCGACAGAAAACTAAAGAAACAAGACCAGGCAAGTCCGACAGATTGTTTTTAAGTGTCATTTTTTTTACTACTTGGATGATTTACTGTCGCAATATGGAGTAACTGTTACATGTAATTATAAAATTGGCATCAGTGCCATAAGTTATGATATCATAGTTTTTTTAAGTGAAGCATGAATTACAACCATCGACCATATTCCACAGAGAGAGAGAGAGAGAGAGAGAGAGAGAGAGAGAGAGAGAGAGAGAGAGAATGATCTGTTCAGACCTTCTCCGATATCTGATGGTATTCTGGTCGATCTGAAAACCCGGGAAACAATGGCAAAGAGATACTTTCAAAAGAAATGGTCCCATTTGGTCAAAGCTGGTTACAGCACTGCGTTATTTGAAGGTCTCTCCAGATATGCCATTTCTACCAGGATCTGCAAGAGGAATCGATCTAGATCACTCTGTTATTTCATTTCTCTCAGTTTGATTTGGCACCTATGGATTGGAAGTGTAATCATATTTACTGGATTTCTGACTAAATCGTACTGTTTTACTACTTGACTTTTTTTTTACTTTTTTTTTTTTTTTTTTTTGGCTCCATTTTACTTTGTAAGTCCGCCATCAGATCTTAAAAACTACGGGTGCTAGAGGGCTGCAAATTGGTATGTTAATCAACCGTCCTCCAATCATCAAACATACCAAATTATAACCCTCTAGCTAACCATGATCTTGCGGCTGGCGCCCCTATAGTTGCCAACAACGCAGGCCACCACAGGACCGTGTCTGAATGTTTCATGTGCTGCGGCCGAGAGCCTCACGGGCGTGGTTGAGTTTCATGCTGCATTTTAAGCTGTACAGAAAACTCGATTGCTCGGAAGACATTCGGAGCAAGTTTCTCTTTCTTCATTTATTTATTTATTTAATTGACGGTAATGATTATAAGCGTCAACCAGCGCCATCTTCTACGTTTAGGTGTGAGCACATATCGAGTTAGACGTTTAAATCTACAGTTCACTTGACTTTTATATTTTGTTCTTTGTGCAATTTACTTAAGGTTTTCGTCAGTAAAGTTCTGCTGCATCGCTCTCTTCCAGTTTCTTTTTTGTCTATCTTCCACGAGTACTTTCAAGTTTATACTCGCGCATGAATTTTAGGGAATGTAAATTAAAATCATTGTAATACATATGTAGATATATATCCAACTGCTGAAGAAAGAACAGGGTGACTGCAAATGATGTTTACACTCATTCTAAGTAAATTACATGTGAGCCTTGATATCCCGTAAACGAAAACTGCTCAGTGCAGGAACAGTAACGACTGGTTTCTGATAGGTCTGCGGAACAGTATAACGGCGTCTGGTTCAAAGCCTGAATTTATAAACTAGGTGAATCCCTCCACAAATGATCCTTTTGGATTCTGGTTTTCCAAGGTTATCTAATCATACGGTACTCCGCTGGATTGTTAAATACTTTAAGTGGTTGAGATACATCGCCTACCTGGACATAACTTTGCTAGAAGCCAAAAAATTTTGTATTTCTTTTTTTGGCAATTCATGTTTCAACGATGTGGAGATTTAAAGGTTTTACGGTCCCATATTGTTCTCGTCCCTCGATTTAAATGGAAACATGGTTTGCAGAGGAAACAAACACTGCAATAGACGTAAACAACAACAATAAAGATAACGCCACTGACATTTACTCAAATGAACGTTGCAGTGGCAGTGAGAGCGGTGTTCTAGGTCTACGCCAGAACCAATCTGCCCTAATGGTTAACAAATAGGGAGAATTGCTAGTTCTTCGAATCCAGTTTGAGAGCAGAAAATGGCCATAAGTTGAACATTCATTGGATGCCATTACTGAGTGTATACCTCCAAGTAGGCAGCGGGGAAGTTACCAGCTCCAGCGATGATTCTAGTTACTTGTGGTAGAACAATGAAACAAAAAGTGTATCTGGGAATAACGATGGAATGCAACCAAAGTACTGCAGACAAAAAATTGTTCTTGTCATATTGTGGCTAATCTTGCATGTGCTTAAATTAATTTATAGAAATTCAATTTATGCAAAAAGGAGAAAACTAGTTATTTCGGCATTCAGTATTAACGGTTCAAATGAAGCAACGAAGTCAATGAATTCATATCAATGTTTTATCATCAAAGACTGGATAAAATAATGTTATGAGAACACAACATAGAAAACCTCTGACAAATTAAATAACAATATATAATGAAATATATATATATATATATATATATATATATATATATATATATATATATATATATATATATATATATATATATATACACACACACACACACACACACACACACACACACACACACACACATATATATATATATATATATATATATATA
The DNA here is from genome assembly GCF_015104395.2 of Macrobrachium nipponense. Classification (NCBI taxonomy): domain Eukaryota; kingdom Metazoa; phylum Arthropoda; class Malacostraca; order Decapoda; family Palaemonidae; genus Macrobrachium; species Macrobrachium nipponense. Next base: position 18,587,639 of record NC_087201.1, on the reverse strand, counting down.
TTATATATATATATATATATAATAGATATATAGATATATATATATATATATATATATATATATATATATATAGATATATAATATATATATATATATATATATATATATATCTATATATCATATATATATATCTATATATATATATATATATATATATATATATATATATATATATATAGATATATATATATATATATATATATCTATATATATATCTATATATATATATATATAGATATTATATATATATAGATATATATATATATATATATATATATATATATATATATATATATATATATATATATATATATATATATATATATATATATATATATATATATATATATATATATATATATATATATATATATATATATATATATATATATATATATATATAGATATATATATATATATCTATATATATATATAGATAGATATATATATATATATATATATATATATATATATATATATATATATATATATTTATATAGATATATATATAGATATATATATATATATATATATATATATATATATATATATATATATATATATATATATATATATATTTGTTATATAGAAGACTAGTAAGGAGGCTCAAGCCCTACAGATATCACAAGATGGAGAGGTAAAGGCATGTCTCAGCGTAGTACATAATTTATTGCCGACGTTTCACATCACTTCGATGCATTTTCAAGGCTGGGAATGATAAAAATACAAACATACAAGACTCGTCACTGATAAAACACAGTATATTTTATTTTAAAATTTAAAATTACACTAAAACATTTAAAATGTAAAAATTATTGTACAACACACTAGGTTGGAGAGACAACCTACCAGAGTAAAAAAATAGAAGGTGACTGAAGGACAGAGTGGGGAGAAAAAAAAATAAAGTAAAAAAAACACCCACACACCACGATGTAAACAAACAAGTAGTTAGGCTATGAACAGCTGAACTGACGAGGACTGGGCATTTAAATTCGGTACATTAGTTTTGATTAAAATTGATTCCAGTGTTAAAAGCTCGTCATCTTTATTGGCTGATCCAATAATTTTAAAATCATCGATGTCCAAGCGGGAGCGACAGGTAATAGAGTGGTTCCGGATGCTGGATAGCTCAGGCTTGGATAATTTGCATCCTGTTCGGAAACTGACTCCTTTGTGGGCGCAGAAACGGACTTGTAGCAGCCTCTTCGTGCATCCAACATAAGTACCCCGATTACATCTGGGACAAGTGTATTGATAAACTATGTTGGACACCAAAGGCTGGCTTAATCTGTCTTTAGCTCTGAAAAGAGATCGGATTGTTAGAGGATTTTTCGGAATCATTTTAGGTTCAAGGCTGGTAATTCCTTGTTAATTAATTGTATAACTTTCTTTTTGAAGGAACTGTCATGGAGGAAAGGGAACTTAGCATAGATGATTAACTTGGGAACGCTATGTATAGGAGGTGTTTATTTTCATGTTTAAAAATTTATTGAGGGTTCTATAAAAGTGCACTGAGGGGAAACAGTTGTTGCTAAAAAAGTTTACTAGAAAATCTATTTCGTTGTGGAAAGAGACCCAACTGGAAGTGAGGACAAAGCTCTAAGAAGGAGGGTGGAGAGGGCATTTAATTTAAAATTAAAATTACATTTTTACTTTATTATTTTCTTTTTTTTCTCCCACTCTGTCCTTCAGTCACCTTCTATTTTTTTACTCTGGTAGGTTGTCTCTCCAACCTAGTGTTGTTGTACAATAATTTTTTACATTTCAAATGTTTTAGTGTTTATTTTAAATTTAAAATATAATACGGTGTTTTATCAGTGACGAGTCTTGTATGTTTGTATTTTTATCATTCCCAGCCTTGAAATGCCATCGAAGTGATGTGAAACGTCGGCAATAAATTATGTACTACGCTGAGACATGCCTTTACCTCTCCACCTTGTGATATATATATATATATATATATATATATATATATATATATATATATATATATATATATATATATATATATATATATGAGAGTCCAATGAAAATTCGAATTATCAATGGTTGGTCACCTCTCACAATGATCGCCCTTGATGAAGTGGATTACTCTAGATTAGTCTGAGAGCGCGTATTGTAGAGCAAATAGCGGCCGGGAAATGGGAATGGAGGAATTCCTTGATAACACCTGTAATTTCATTCAAGGGATCATGAAGTTAATGTAATATTAATAATAATAGAAAAAGAAGTCTTTGACGTCCCTGAAAATCCCGAGGGATGTGAGCGGAAGGGATACTGAGTCAATGTCTAAAAAGGATCGGGTAGAACATAAATATATAATTAAATGACATTCGGGGACGTAGTTGCTCTTATATATGTATATATATATATATATGATATATATATATATATATATATATATATATATATATATATATATATGTATATGTATATATATATATGTATATATAGTATATGTGTATATGTATATATATAATATATATATATATATATATATATATATATATATGTGTAAATATATATATATATATATATATAATATATATATATATATATATATATTATATATATATATATAAATAAAGGTTTTTTGCCACGAAGGAAAAAATGAAAAAGCGAGAAACCAAGTACTTTCGGTCCAGTTCGGACCCTTTACTGAGGCAAACTGATTTTACAGGGAACAACATAGTCAAAAGAAAGCTTAATATACAAACTGACACTACAAAATTAGCGAGCAATAAGGGCGATTTTCACTCTACAGAAGGACGGAGTCGCCTGAGGGAAGCCACACCTTGAAGGATACACGCAGTAAACAAGTGATTTTCCCAGAAAACAGTACAATTTGAAAAAACACAGGAGCGTATATAATTTAATATCATGAATTTTTTACACCAAATTTTTTCCAAAAAAAAATTAAAAAAAAATTATTATTAATGAAAAGACGAAAGAAAATATAGTATATATTGAGCAAAAGAAAGGGAGAGAAAATATCGAACCAGGGAGAGAGAGAGAGAGAGAGAGAGAGAGAGAGAAATAATAACTATATACATGTGGGACTAATTTATTAGTTGTTCATTTATTTTAAGGTCTTTCATAAACATCTTACAATATATGGGTCCAAATGGTACATTCCCATACTAAGATTTAGGTTGTTTTTATTAGTGATTTGTATAATTGCCGATTCCAGTAAATTTCTTGAAACATAATCATTAGATCTAGCAATTACCGAGGTATCACCCCAATTAATACAATGAGATTTTTCACTCAGATGGATAAACGTGCATTTGAAGTCTGGGCTGTTCTAACTGAATACATATGCTGCTTAATCCGTACACATAAATTTTTACTTGACTGACCAACGTAAAACGATGGGCAATCCTTACAAGGAATTTTGAAAATTATGTTGTTTCTTTGTTACGGGACTATTCTTAATTAGCATATCCTTAATGGTATTGTTATAAGAGAACACTACATTAACATTAAACGATTTAAATATTGATTTTATGGTTTCAAATCCACGAAAATAAGATAAGCTAAGTACATTTGTAGGCATTTCTTTTTCATTAATAGCAACATTATAAAACTTTTTGTGAGCTTTTTTGATACCATAAATCAATTAAATGAGGTGGGTAGCAGAGATCGTTTCCTATCTTTTTAAGGTATTCTATTTCTTGGTCCAGGTATTGTGGACTCGTGATACGCAAAGCGCGTAGGAACATAAAAGAAAAAATAGAAATTTTAATATTAAGATGGTGGCCAGAATAAAAATGTACGTATGTTAAATTATTTGTGGGTTTTCTATAATAAAAACTGAATTTGAATTGGAAAGATTCTCTATGTATTAATATATCTAGGAAAGGGATGACATTGCTATTTTCAATTTTCAACAGTGAATTTTATGGATGGCACTAAATTATTCAATTTAGACAGTAAATCATTTACATTGATACCACCAGGTAAGACTACTAAGATATCATCGACATATCGTACCATTTTAAGGGGATAAGTGTGATATTCGGGAGGTGTTGTCTCTCAAAAAATTCCATATGTAAGTTTGAAAGGAAAGGTGATAAAGGGTTACCCATGGCCATACCAAATATTTGTTGGTAATATTCTCCATTAAAAATAAATCTGCAATCACAAATACATAACTTATTAAGGAAATTATGTGACTAACGGACATAGGCAATCATGCGGTACAAGTTCATTACTTAAATATTCTAGCACAGAGTCAATAGGGACTATTGTAAAAAAAAAAAAAAAAAAAAAAAAGATCATACATCAAAACTGACAAAAATATCGCTAGGGTTTAGTACAATGTTATTTAATTTTTCCACAAGATCAAGAGAATTCCGGATGTGTGAATTAGATACAGTTCCTAGTAGCGGGGATAAACAGTTTAGTAAAGATATTTAGATAGTTTATAAACAATTGATCCTACAGTACTATAATTGGGCGCATAGGTTTGTTTTCCTTATGAGTTTTGACTAGGCCATTTAAATAATGTAATGAGGGACACTTTTTCATTTTTTCCTTCGTGGCAAAAAAACGTTTATTTATACATAGCATCACGTTTTATATACTTCGTGATCAAGTTATTCATATATATATATATATATATATATATATATATATATATATATATATATATATATATATATATATATATATATATATATATATATATATATATATATATATATATATATATATATATATAAGCATGATTGAAATTAAAGAAGTAAAATATGCTTCGGCGCAATCGAGTTTTCTGTACAGGCGTATAATCAAGGCCACCGAAAATAGAACTATCTTTCTGTGATCTCGTATAATGCCGTAGGAACAGCGGCCCGTAAAAACTTTCAGGCACGGCCTGGTGGTTCCCTGTACCAAGGTCTAGAGAATACATTCATATTCTCTAGACCTTGCCCTGTAGAGTTGAAAGACGCACGATCATGCCTAACTGAACCTTCATAAACTAAAAACTACTGAAGCTAGAGGGCTGCAAATTGTGATTTCTGGTGATTGGAGGGTGGATGATCAACATACCAATTTGCAGCCCTCTGGACCTCAGTAGCTTTATAAGATCTGAGGGCGGCCAGAGAAAGTACAAGAGTTTTTCTTTTACAGAAAGCTATAATTGATGGGAACTGTAACTTTTGTAAAGCTCCAGAATAAAAGGCCTATGTTTTATTTTTGTAGTCAAGGTACGAAAGTGTTTATCCTGATTTCAGAAGTCAGTTTTTATTTATTAGAGCTCACCTTTAAACTGAGATTGGGTTAAAAGCTTTAATTCTCGAATTTGAATAGATAAAATAGAAAAAAAATAAAAACTGACATTTTATAATTGTATGTGGATCAGTAAAGATAAAAACTGATGAAAAGGGAACTATCGGCCTTTTTAAAGGGTAAACTGAATTAAACGCAAATGCTTTGGAAATATGTTTACAAAACCAAATGAAAAACCATCTGAAACAAAATTTATTTTTATAATATAAAGCAGGATATTGTTTAAGTAAATATGTTGAAAGTATTTTAATTAAAAGAAAACAAACTTATAAGTGTATGCATTTCACGTTTTTATCATGGAATATTGGCAGCGTAATGTCTACATTTACTGGGCTACGTTTTTTTATAATTGATTTATTATGCAGAAACAATTAATAATAAATAAAACAAATGGTAACTGGTTACATTAGGCAGCGGCAAGTGTATCTTGTTTGAATTCATTGGATGCTGGATTTTTGTTTGTCCTTTATAGTTCCGAAGATGTGCCTACGCTTCAAAGGAGACTATGGTGCTTATACCATTCTTTAAGTAAATGTATTCCTAATATGCAAACACACATAGAGTCAGCACTTACTGCAAAAGGAAATATTCCAGAGTGTCATATTCTAATTGTAATTTAGGCTCGCAGCCTACATGCCAGACGAGAGTTGAACGTACATAATTCAGTTACATATCTACTGACCTATTATCATTTGATGTCTCACCGCCATGAAGGAAATTAATATTAAATTTATTCGTGTTTCGTGCGGTAAGTGATCATTCTATAACTACTATTATTTTGCCAAAACTTTCATATGAATAGATATCATCTCAAGAGTATGGAATTTTTAAAACGAGTCTACTGAGACCGTATGCTGTCTATAGACCAGCAATAATTAGATCTCTTTTCGTTGCGTCTTATTCATCAAATGGTTCAGTCATCATGCATCTATATGTTTTTTCTTCTGTTGATTCTGATCGTTGATGGTTGTTGAACTAAAATATCTAATCTGATTTTTCATGAAAAATTTGAGGTTTTGATAGTAACAACTACAACAATGATAAGAATGACAAGAGCAGCAGGAAATTGGAAAGATAAATAACTAGACATCCTTTTCGAAATTCTGAAACTCCACACTCACCATTTTAGCGGACTTATTCTCTTAGGAAAACCAGCCGAGGTGCAGCAATTTTTGGCAGAATATTCATCTCACGAATAACTCGTAATAACTAAACTATTGGACAAAGGGATCGCTTCTGGCACACCTGAACAGGAACTTAAACCCGGGGTATGTTCATAAAAGAATGTAAAGTCATCAATTCAACTTGTTTTTTTTTACTAAAGTAGGCAGTACATTTTTTTCAGCCACAAATCTCCATAGATAAATATTTTTCCCATTTTAGAATTCCATATCCTTAGGGACACTATATACTACCTAGCGTCAGTAATTTCACTAATGCCAGTTATTTATAGTTTTTGTTTGTAGAACGCATCATCTAACATGCAAATTACACTCTATGCCGAGGCCCTTCACACACACACACGCACACACACACATAAATTATACGAATTAACATCACTACAGTAATAGTTCTTCATGGGATACTCCGGATAAAGTCTCGTCAAATTGATCCTTCCTTTAAGATGAATAATCGTTCGAGAATCTTCAGTTTATCACTAATACAAAAAGAAGCGAAATGAGAATAATGTGTCCAAAACAATTCATATAAGATGCGAGGCTTAAACATTCATTAGTATCCAAAGTACGATTAGTTTATTACGAATATTATAAACCTTACATTTACCAAGAGTAGTAGATATGATGTTGACAAAATAAGAAAGGAGTTTTTACGGCAATTTGTGCAAAAACAAATTGTAACATATTCATCTTAACGAATGCTAAGTACGTTTTACACTGTAACGACAAGAGCGTCCTGAAGGCCAACTTCTGGTCAAATTTCGAAGAAATCCGTAGAGATGCTCTTTCCTAATAATAGTATCAAAACGAGCAAGTAACCATGCAAATGAAAAAGAGAGCAAAAATTAAAAAAGAAAATCGTAACCATCTTGGATATTATTAATAGATTATGGTCCACCGAAGTCGATGTTAATAGATTGTAGGGTAACGGACCCGGAAGGTTCCTTCTCCCCAAAAGTGAGTGTCCTGTGTTTTCCTAACTCTAATGGGTACGAACGGGTTCGTCATACATCATCCCACCCCCCCTTCTTTTGTATCATTTATCTATCTATTTAATTTATTAAGGAGACGATTGAACAGCTTTAGGGCCGGGCGGTCACGGGCCGCCAGAAATGATCCCGTTTCCGGTAAGACTTCTCTTCGCTCGTAATTATTACCATATTACAAATGAATGTTCCCCAAACGTGTATTACTGCTAATAAGCTCACTCTGTTCAAATGGCTGCAAAAATAAATGATTTTTCATTTTCATTTTATTATAAAATAGTGTAAGCGTTATGTACAAAGAGCATTACTGTCCATATTTTTCAGTTCTTGAAAGTTAATATGGATTTCAACTGTGTAATAATATTCAGACTTTTACATTTATATATTATTTATTGCGATGAAAGGAACCCATAAAACGACAAAATGCTGAAAGTAAATACTATATTTCCCCCTTATATATAATTTTAACACAAAAGAAACCTCTTCATGGTATTAACCATTGAATCCAAATGGTAATCATTGCTCATTACCCAACCTGCATAATATTCAAGATATGTCAGAAGATTAACACTACGAAAATGAGCGATATATGAAGTGGGATGAGGTATGATTGTGGAACAATTCTTAAGAACCACATGGAACAAGCACACCAAAGGGGCCATTGACTTGAAATTCAAGCTTCCAAAGAACGTTGGTTCCAACATCTCACCGCAGACCCCACACTGCGGCAGTAGCTGATAATGATGCAGAGCCAGTGATTTTTTCATCGTCTTGGGGGAGGCGCGAACTCGCGACATCTGAGTGCCATGTCACGACACTAGCGACCATACCAGTGGACCAGCTTAAATAATATATTCGATACAAACATGAGGTCGCTTCGCTATAAAACAACTTAAACGATAGTAGACTTTTTATTTAGACCGTAATATTAATGAGCATTAATCAGACACGTAACAACAAATGGATTTTTCTGTACAGCGTATAATACTGTATGAAACTCTCAGCTATGGCCCATGAAAAAATCAGCCACAACCCGGTTTTGGCGTATTGTTAGTCCACTCTAAGCAGTGCCAGATGCACGATCATGAATAACTTTAACCATAAATAAAATAAAAGCTACTGAGGCAATTTGGTCTGTTTGATGATTGGAGGGTGGATGATCAACATATCAGTCTGCAGCTCTCTAGCCTCAGTAGTTTTTTAGATCTGAGGGCGGACAGAAAAGGTGCAGACGGACAGACAAAACCATCTCAATAGTTTTATTTTACAGAAAACTAAAACAGATGTATTTCTTATGAGTAG
>NC_087201.1:18552341-18578381 GCF_015104395.2 Macrobrachium nipponense | reverse complement strand
AATACCAACCGACTTAGCGTATAGATTATCGCTAGGTCTAACATTACCTCATAGGGCGCCTTATCATACAAGGCACAAGCCCTAATATTGGTGGCCAGCGTACCAGAAGACTCTACAACGTCCTACGAAGAAAAAACCAGAATAATAAATCATGTATCATAAGAAGTCAACGACGACGGAAGCAGCAGATTCTTCAAAGCAACCTAGTATCATCGTTAGTGAACGACTTCAGAAAACAATTAAGAACTCTTCAACGACGACGAAAGCAACAGATTCTTCAAGCAACTTAGTATCATTGTTTTAGTGAATAACTCAAGAAACAAAACCGACGTGTCTTTTTCCTACGACAACGCAAGCTTCGTTCTCTCATTAGAATCATTCAAGAAAACATCGTTAGTGAGCGTTTCCGGCACTCCAAGAAACAAACCGAACGCGTCTGCAGCATCGGATCTTTCAAGGCTCGAATCATCGAAACAACGCGCACGGAGGAAACTCAAGCCAAACCAGGTCATCCGCTAAATAGAGAAGGAGGACCAAGGCCGTGTGTCCGTTATCGGAACACCGTGACTTCCCACAAAAGCAAGCTAAGTACAATTTTTTATTCATTTGGGAGTAACTTTGAGTGTTTCCTTTGCAGGTCGAATTTCGTTATTCCTGTGGCTGAAGTTACGAGACATTCTTAATCTTACTTTTTTACAGAAATTATCTACATCATTGAGATTTCGCTACTGCGAGTTTTTTATCTTTGAGTGTCTGTTTCCAGAGTTCTACTGAAATATCATAATCATATACTATGTTAATTTTATCATTTTGGGTGATTATTAATCCCTTACGTAACAAATCATATTAAACAGTGAATATGCGTTTACGCAGTGGACGTCTGTATTTATACAGATGCATGGATAGGGTGTTTTTTTTTTTTTTTTTTTTTTTTTTTCGTTTAAGCACCGTAGTGATTAGAAAAACACACAAAAAAAACAAGTGGAACACCCGTACAAAATCTATATAAATTAGAGGTAACACTATTTCGGGTCATGACAATAAATGCTCCTTTGCAAAGTCCCGATCGCAGTTTTAGCCTTGAGTTTTTTGAGTTATATAAATATCGAACCTCAATGACTCAACTTAACTTTTAAAATATGGCTGGATTGCAAGGAATAACATGTCTGTAAAAAAACTTTCATCAGGCTAAATGCGCTGACCAGGATCCCTCACTATTTCAAAATTTTAGCAAAGAATGAAGTACAAACAGTTAATATTGTATGCAATAATGATAACTTGTCTTATTAGTAATCACTCAGTTCCTAATAGTTTCGTCATCATTGCTTTATACGTAACCAGCAACATAATGCAAAAAAACACACAATACGTTGCCGATGGTAATAAAGAGAAGAATCCTAATTATTACAAAAAGAAATAGAAAACGTGCCCGTTCAGAATGAAACAAGCAAACTCGGTGACTGTGTCAACCTAGTCAAGCGGTCAAGGTCAGTCAAAAACTGCCGAAGTTTTCAAAGCATAGCAAATTCCATACAATAAGCGACTCTAGCAGAGTGGGGAAAAGCGATGTTGGTTCATACATACCGATATCTTTTTGAATTAAAAAGGATTTTTCCTATGAAACACACGACCGTATAAAGTAATCAGAGCAGGTTTTTCGTTTAATTTTAATACATTAAGTTATAACAAATACTGGTGGATTAAGCCCAACTGTACGCGCTGTAAAAATTAGAATATCTTGTTTTATTTCTTTAGTACACGTAATATCTTGTATTTACGGACTCACCGTCTGTTGTTCGAACTTCCCTAATGAGAAGTCCGGATAAGCGAGCGCTTACAGATACCTCTATAGTTATAAAAAAACATTGATCTGTATCTAGTGTAATTGTAAGATCCATAGGGGTATACAAAATATTATCTTACATCCTGCAAAATAAGGCGTGTTTATCAAGGAAAATCCTATAAACCTTCAAACATAGAATTAGAATCAGTTTGAACAAAAAGAGACAGTTAATCAAATAATAAACTTATATAGAGGAACTATACATTTGTCTCATAAATCGTAACATTGTTTCAAATGACCCAACAGAGAAATTCTCCCACAACCGCAGTCGTAGTTTGCACGCAAAATCTCGAGAAGCATGCACCCTCGAATGTCTTAGTGCGTGTAAAAAGACTTTGCTGGGAAATGAAATTTTAATCCTTCCCGACACTCTGAAATATAACGATTTCCGCGAACAAAGCCCTAAAAGTATACATATCGTGGATACGGAAGTTATAATATCGCATTTTTTATTCTTGCTAATTTTTAATCACGCCCAACCAGTCGTAGATGAATCTCTCTGATAATCTATCTAAAGTAATATCCGTAAAGTCATTCAAGCAGAGGTGATTCAGCAGAATTTTTTTTTTATCTTTTATCTGAATACCAGGAGTTTCTCCACTAGCGAGTGATCTCTGGGAAAAAACGGATGTAATTTAACACAAAATACGGTCTAAGGACAAAACATAAAGCTATATACGTACCTTCGTGTAGACTCTCAATGAAATTTCAAATAGAGATAAATGACGAAGTGAAAAATGTTAGTAATAGGAGCCATTAGGAAATCAAATAAGCCCATATAATTTTTCCCTCAAACGTCATGTCATAAAAGATCGGACTTGGCGTATCTGCGTAGACTTCTGTCGCTTAAACAAGGAAACGACTCCCGATAGTTTCCAGTGCGATGTACCGACGACATCTTATCTCTGTTAGGTTAGAATAAATTTTTTTCACCAACTTGGACTTACTTAAAGGCTTTTACCTGATACCATTACCTAAGTGATTGTACCTCATATACCGTTTTCAGCACACTCAGGGGACATTATCAATTTTTACGTATGCCTCCGGCTTACGTTGCACCCCAATTATAATATAGTGTTTGGAGACTTTTAGGGGATACCCTACATGCTTATATGGTTGATCTTGTAATCTTTTCTAATACCTTAGAAGTACATTCACATAAAGTAGAGCTAGTGCTACAGAGACAAAGACAAATAATCTCAGAGTAAAATATCTAAATGTGAGTTTTAAAACCGAACATGTTTATCTAGGTTTTATGTGTCTTGTCAAGGTCTTAAAGGTAAGGTGTCGGCTATTCATAACTTTCCGGTACCTATTAACGTAAAAGGGGGATACAGCACTTTTGCGCTGTAGTGGGTATTACAATCGTATGTAAATATGTAACTCTTCAATCATGACAGCTCCTTTAACAGATCTTACGAAGAAGAGCGTAGATTGATTATGGTCTAAAAGCATCAACAGGCGTTCGATATCTTAAAAGCGGAATAATGCAGCTTACCTAACTTAAAAATCCCTGATTTAAATAAGGAATTTTTTTTTTATTGCAACAGACGCCTCAGACCAAGGGGTAAGAGGGATACTACTTCAGCAATATGATAAACAGCTTTCTTTATAGCTTTTTACTCACGTAAACTAAAGCCCTCTGAAAGTAAATATGCAGTAATAAGCAAGGAAGGGCTAGGTATCTTTAACTCACTAGTACATTTTAAGTTCATAATCTATGGCTATCCTGATAAAGTCCTTACTGAACATGAGTCCTTTACCGAGTTTTTCAAAGGCTTTAATCACAGTCCAAAAGGAACTCGGTGACAAATGATCATTCAGGTTATTGGAGCCAAGATAAGATATCTACCTGGGAAAGCAAATATCATAGCTGACGCATTATCCCGCAATCCCGCACCATACAGCAAAGAACCATTAATTGGACTAAAAGATATAGAAACATCCGTGCCTATTGTTAAAATTAAACCGTATCTAAACAAGAAAATCCCTTAACCCAAGAGATCGCGAGCATTGAATATCTGGGTCGGAGCGCAGAACTGTTACAAACTGAACAAAGCAAGTGTCAACAGCGATAAGCAAAACAATAAACACCAAACAATAAACACTTCGACACGGAAACAGGGTCAGCGGCTAAGCAAACCAATAAACACTTCGAGCAGAAACCCTAAAGCAAAAATATATTTAAAGTATGTGTATCAGAATAATGTAATCAAATGTAATATTATATGTAGGTCCGTGACGAGGAAAACTCGAGGAACACAGCAGATGACTAACGACCAGGTAGTAATAATAATCTCTTTCATACCAATCGTCATAAACTGGTTGCATTCCGTCATCCAGGGTTCCCTCCTATGTCACAGAAAGCCAAATCACTGTTTTACTGGCCTACAATGCTTACAGATATAAAAAGCACATAACTAATTGTAACACGTGTCATGAAAACAAGGGATACACTAAGACACCTGTCGTTTAAGGGCCTATCCTGTCCAAATCAATCCTTGAAAGAATATACGTAGAAATTATTAACAGAATTACGAGTCTGACAGAGGGAATAAACACTTCTTAGTGTCAATAGTTCCTTGACACGTTATATAGAATTAATAGCACTAAAAACAAACACCGCAATTGAGTGCGTTAGGAATATTTATGAGTGCTAAATCAGTAAACATGGAATTCAACACATGATAATCTGACTCGGGTGGTGTAAATCAATAATAATCTCCCATAACACGTGTGTGAATTCCTTTCCATTAAGAAAACCAATCATATATATCACCCAGAGTCAATCGGTTTGGTAGAATAACGGATAATTAAATAGGAAGTGTCAATGTCTTACGAGTTACAACTCGTGATATTGGATCCGAACTGGATTATAGCGGTTCTCGCGGTTTTAAATACCTTTATCATTTATATCTTGTATCTATAGAATTGATGCCGCAAGTAGCCTTATACGGTAACGCCGCTAGAACACTCTTCCACATATTCAAGCCAACCATTAATTTATCAAATATATATAAAAAATATAAATAAATAAATATAAAAAAAAATAAGATAAATATGGATACACGTGGTAGTCAGTATAACACTCCGTAAGAAGTCGGAAGGGTTACAAATTATAATAAAAAAGGAATCACGATAAATCAATAAGCAAAACGTAACCATAGATAATTAAATATCCAAATATATATGCGTAAAGATTTGAACTCTAACTTAACGCTTTAGTAATGACAAATAAGCTAAAAGTTAAACACACATCCAAAATCCTACTGACATATTGTCTGTCCCGGTAATTTATATTCGTAGTCAATGAAAAAAAGAAATTAAATAAAATAAATAAATAAATAAAATAATAATAAATAAAATAAATAAAATAAAATAAAAGAGATTTTAAAGTCAGGAAGTCTAGAATGAAAATGTTATCTATGAAATAATCCTATATGAATCTTATACAGGGCTAATAATCATATATAGAATTTGTATGGAAATTTCCTTTTTCCTTAGTTTCAATAAGGGAAAATATTTAATTTAACATAATCATGCAGTTTTCCAACATGAAACTAATATATTGTTCAATTTTGGTACTGTTTTTTTTTTTTTCAGACATTCTTCTCATGTGGGTCGAGTATTAAAAAACAAAAAATTTATCCTAAAGTCGTATCTCTTACAGCAAGTAACGTAACTCTTAGCTGGCTGAGAGCAATCTCCTGCCAAGTGACGACGTCATCATTGCCGTATCAGCATTTGTTCCTTTTAACCTCAATAATCTGCTTACACAGGCTTCATCTCGCGATTGCAAAGCAGATTGACTGGAGAAAGGAATGCTTAGCCCGAACTTCTCATGGGCAAGGCAGACGTTAGGTACAAGTGTCTATCGGTAGCGCAATGCAACTTTAGCTAAGGAGTTGCAATCATTTTAAAATTAATACACAAAATAAGGAAATAGAATTTCTATAACATCAAAATGAATTAATTTTTCTGAACCTCATAGACATTTAGAAGTATCACGATATGGATATGGATTATTTACTTGCAACATTAGCTTATTACAATTCAAGTAAAACATTCATGGGAAAATGTCACATTTTCTTGAAAAACCCAAAGTTTATTTAGAAATTAGTTACATAGGGTTTTTTTTCGTTGCATCTCCTACCTATTAATAATGTTTTAAAAGTTAACCTCAGAGGATGCGCGCGAGAAAATTGAATATGAAACTTTTGTTAGGGCACGTAGGATCAGATTTATCACAACTTAATTTCAGTTAGCATAGAGAAATCAGAATCATGATTAATCTTCTCTTTGACTCTTATGTTGCCTGGCAATCTTACAAATAGCTCCGTTTTCCACTTCTTTGTCTAGTAATTCACTACCAGTAATATCGAATTTTCTTTGGGATTTTGTATGATATCTGTTTGTTTTATTTGTTATAATTATGGATATTTTTACAGTCATCATAGACCTGGATAGGTTCACTCATTGTTAATGCCATGGATAAAAAAGTTTGTACAGCGGACTCTTTTGAATTCCAAAATATCAGCGAATTCATGTGGGTTAAGTCTGGTCTAAATGGCTCTCTCCTCTCCCGTATTTGGATGTTGTCTGAATTTACTTTGCCCTTGTGACAAGTATAATTTCACTTGCAGGCTGATTAATGGAACCTGGTTACAGTATCCTGCAGTACGAGAGTTTCACATCGCAACTTCAAAAAAATCGTTCGTCGCAGCGGACGACTACAGTCAAGTAACAACCGCCTACAATGTGAAAGGAATTTCATGGACTTCTTCGACCGACACCGTATCTCGTCGTTAATCTCGTTTTCATGCGGAAACGCTCCAGCGGCTGTCGGAATTCGACTACGAAAGGGACATACTTCCGACAATTACGACCCCGAAGGATATTCAACTCTACTTTGCTGGCGAAGGACTCGTGCTGGGGATGTTTTTTGCATCGCGAACGTAATCGTGTAGCTTAGGATGCAGAGAATAAGTATGAGCGCAAAAATAGAACGTTGGACCCGCCCAGGCAAATTTTCCCCTTGTTTTAACCATTGAAAAAAGGCCGTTTCATTGGCTATAGGTGGTTGTCTGGAACTATGTATGGACGAAAAGTGGTTCGAAAGCTAGTTAGTGTGAGTAGTATAAACCTCGGTCATGTATCCTATACTATATAAATGATCATAAATAACAAAGAATCGAAATATATTTTTTGCGTGTACGCACTAGGAATCTATTATATAAATGATCATAAATAACATAATGAAATATATTTTTTTTGCGTGTACGCAATAGGAATCTCTTATATAAATGATCTTTAAATAACTGAATCAAAATATATCTTTGCGTGTACGCAATAGGAATCTATTTAAAGTGCGCATATATTAATCATAATTATATATGAATCCATATACATATGTATAAACAAATCAGGTAGCCTATAATCAATCTGTTACCTTTTATCTTACCAATATCTGCAGTTATTTTATGAGTTAGTATATGAATTAATGAATCAGATATATAACATTTAGCATAAAAATCAACGAATCAATCAGCATAAACATTAATAATTTTATCAATTCATATATGAAATTTTTTATCAGTTAAAATATGATTTTTATCATGTTAATCTTCATTCTATGCAATTATCAGAGTACATTAGTATTTTCTGTAGCATATGTATCTTAATGAGATGAAGTGAAAAAACTGTATCATTATATATCACGTGATCACTATTATTTACCAATATCATTGTTTTATATTTTATTACTTGAATCAATCATGTACACCATGAATTTTATTTACTTATATATATAATATTCACATAGTGTCTGTATCACACTCCTATAAGTCAAATGCAAGTCAAGTTTGAGTATATTCAGTAGTTGGTTTTGGTAGCTGACCGAGCTAATGTAAGTGTTTACATAATAAAAATATGGAATGTTAGTCATATATATAAAAGATTGCTTGCAGGAATGTGATCAGACTAGAGACCGTAAAGATGACGTATACAATAAGTATGTAGGCTAAGATAACATGCCGTCACCTGTAGTCATTCAATTGTTTATAAACATTAGTCCAAGCTCCTGCTTGAGACAACTACCCCGACCTATTATTGAAAAACGGCCCTACGTGATCTGTAGCGTGTCTCATTCGATTGTGTGTTTTGTTATGAAACTATGTCATTGTATGTATGTTCATATGTTCGAACTACTGTCTGTTCCTTCATAACTTGTAACAGAGATGGTAGACAGGCAGAACAGAGTGAGCTATCGTCATTAGAAGACCTGTACCTCTTTACCTAAGCTTTATCATGTAGAGGAATAGGATTAGCCATCATCATTGGCAGAAGCGATCAAGCTATCGTTATTAGAAGACTTGTACAATCATATCTGATCTTCACCATGTAAACTTCAGAAGAATATATAATTTTTTTATACTTAGTGTTTTTCTACAAGAACCTCACCGAACCATGAGTTTAACACATCGTCGTAAAGATAATACCGACTTCGTAAGTGATCTACAAAACCCCAGACACTCCATTGAAGATGGAAGTGCAATACCAACCGACTTAGCGTATAGATTATCGCTAGTCTAACATTACCTCATAGGGCGCCTTATCATACAAGGCACAAGCCCTAATACTGGGACCATTGATACTATTAAAAAGAGGGAAATTATTGATAAATCTTATGATTCAAAATACAGTGAGAAATTGTGACCCCTAACTACGTTACGTAAACAGAATCCTAGTAAACTCCATATGTACTGAAACTATTTAATGAAAGTTAAGAACATAAAAGAAGTTCTGAAGACGAACGGACACAACTCATACAAACACATATATACGTGTTTCTATATATATATATATATATATATATATATATATATATATATATATATATATATATATATATATATAATGAAAAAAGGCATTTTCACAAAGGAAAATTCATTAGTAAAATTTAAGCAACGAGTCTTTTAATTAAAATGTTTCTAATGGCAGCATTTTGATAACAGAAGTACCAATGCGTTGTTACCACGGATACTTTCGTTTCTATGTATAAGCAATCCATCTCCATGGACCGTAAAAAGAACGACGCTGTAATTTTCCACAATACTAAATAAAAAGAAAAGATTGAAAGTGAATGATTTTTAGATGGGAAAATGGATAAAATGTCTATGCAATAAGAAGAGTCGAGATTAAGATGAATAGAATACAATATAATTTAAGCCAAGGGCCAAGTGTTGAGAGCTGTGAGGTTATTCGGCACTAAATGGGAACTGAAGAGCAAAAACGCTTTAAATTGTAACAGGAGGAAAACCTCACAGTTGTTAGGATAGAGTGGATTATTATTATTAATAGGTGTTAGTTTTTCCAGACCTCTGAGTCTCAAGTAGACTCTTCTCGGGCTGGTTCTCAGGGATCAATCCTGAGAAAAAAAAAAAAAAAAAATTATACTTTATTTGAGAAACCCGTCTATTTAAAAAATTTATGATTTTATTAATTGAAAAATCCCTGCTTTTCCGCAAGAATATTTTTTCATTTCCGAACTCCGCAGATAAATAGATCTTTGCTGGGTCCAATTTGGGCACTCAACAAGCAAATGCTGTACTGTCATGGGTGTTTGACATCTGTTACATTTCACTGGGTCAGCATGTGGTGTTGACATCAAGTGACCATGTGAGAATCTTGTGAGTCTATACGTAGCCTTGCTAGGATCACCTCTTTTTTGCTCTTTCCTCCTGTGAGGATGTCCTCCATGCATAGACTTCAGTTTTTATATTTTTAAGTTTATTTGTTGTTGGCACCGAGGCCCATTCTTCTTTCCAATCCTGGTAAATTAATGTTTTAACTGATTTTACCCAGTCTGACACTGGGGCATATGAAATTGTTGGAGGGATAGTGCTGGCTAATTTGGCAGCAGAGTCTGCATATTCATTTCCTTTTATTCCCACGTGTGCTGGGATCCAACATATTTCCATTGATATTCCTGATTGGAGGAGTTGATGAATTTTTATTTGAATTTCCTGTACTATTTGGTTTCCTGGTTTATACTGTCTTATTGCATCTATAGCGCTACGTGAGTCACTGAAAATAACAGAGACACTTGCTTTTGCCTCAGATATCATATCTAGAAGCCATCTGTATGGCTGTGACTTCAGCAGTAAATACTGATGATATTGAAGGTAGGCTTTTTTTACTTAACATATTTTTCGAATATGCAGATGCTCCTACTCCAACATTATTTTTGGAGCCGTCTGTATATATCATAAATTTGTCGCCTTTTCTTCATAATGTTGCTCCAAAGCATGTTGGCGGTACATTTCTGTACTTGTCATTTGCTTTTTGAGTAGGTAAGACAGGGAGGTACATATCTTTACTCGATTTAAAATCCATGGTGGTGACAATTCCATTGGTGGGGCGGGTGAAAAATTGGATCCATATTATGTATGTTCATTATGTATCTAGCTCTTTTTATGGGAAAGAGCTAGTACTATTAACTGCTGTTACTTGATTACAGTTTTGGAAGCAGTAAGTTGCAGGAGACGATCCCGCTTGTATTGAAAGACCTCTTTGTATTGTTTATTAAATTACGGTGATGTTTTAAGGGCAAAACACCTGCCTCCACCAAAAGTGAGTTTGTTGGGGACGATCGGAAAGCTCCTGTGCACAATCGCACGCCTTCATGGTGCACTGCATCGAGAGATTTTAATGCAGATTCTGAGGCGGATGAATATATTGGACAGCAGTAATCTATTATGGATAAGACTGTTGCCTTATATATCATTAATAAAATGTCTCGCTTTGCTCCCCAATTAGTGTGTGATAACTTTTTTAATATGGCAAGGGCTTTGATGCCCTTGGCTTTAATGTATTTGATGTGCTCTTTCCAATTTAAATGTTGATCAAATATTACTCCTAGATACTTGATTTTTGTACAAAATTGTATTTCAGTGCTATAAAGATGCAGTTTGATTGTTTGGTTCTTCATCCACCTTTTGTCTTTGTAGAAGACGATTGCTTTTGTTTTATCAGTTGAAAATTTAAATCCAACTGAATTTGCCCAACTACATATATTTGAAATGGCAGTACTGAGAACTCTCTGAGCATGTCTCAGATTACTACTCGTATAGTAAATGACAAAGTCATCAACATATAAAACTGTTTTTTACACCACTTGGTAAATTTATAGTAATGTCATTGATTGCTAAAGCAAACAATGTACAGCTCAAGACACTACCTTGAGGGATTCCTTCTTCCAGTTTTATAGGTTACTGAGTAGGAATTTTCTACTCTTACTTGAAAAGTTGCTGTTTGTTAAGAAGTTCTTAATAAATATTGGTAAGTGGCCTCTTAGTCCTTGGAGTGGAGTTTTTGCATGATGTTATGTTTCCATGTTGTATCGTATGCTTTTTCTATATCAAAAAAAATAGCTACTGTTAATTTCTTTTGTTCAAAGCCTTTTTTGATATGATCTTCTAAATGTGTTAAGGGATCTAGGGTTGATCTGCCAGCTATTGAACCAGATTGTGTTGGTGTTAAATGGATTCTTTGGTTATTACATACGTTAATCGTGCATTAACCATTTTTTCTAAGATTTTGCATAGGCAACTTGTTAGAGATATCGGTCTATAATTGGATGGATTACTTGCATCCTTTCCTGGTTTGTTTATTGGAATAATTATGGCATGTTTCCATTTATCAGGAAAGACACGTTTTAGCCAGATACTATTGTAAAATTTTAATAAATATGATTTAGCTATAGGAGCTAATTTTTCTATCATTTCAAATGATATTTTATCATATCCTGGTGCAGAGGGATGACAAGAGTTGATGGCATTATCTAGTTCATCCATGTTAAAAATATAGTTATATTCCAGGTCTTCAAGAGTTTCAAAATTGAGTATTATATTTTCTTTTTGTTTTCTGATACTTTGAAAATGTGTATCTAGGCTGGAGTAAGCACTGATGTTTTCAAAATGTTTCCCAATTATGTTTGATATTTCATAAGTATCATGGTATATTTTTCCATTTAAATGTATTGCACTTCTTGGAGGTCTTATATGTTTTCCATTGATTTTCCTTATCTTTTGCCAGACATCCCTTGTGGATGTGTTTGAAGATATGTTTGAGACATATTCCTTCCATGATGCGATTTTTTCAGCTATTACCGTTTTTTCTAAATTTGGCTGCATATTTGTTTATATAGTGGTTTAATTAATGTGGTTAATTGTTATGTTTTGTTATAACTATTTTGTTTAATATGTTTATACTATAGGGCATTTTGTTGAGTGATTTAAGGCGAGTTTTGAGTCTGTTTAGATTGCGACTCAATATATGTTTTATTTTACTTAATGTTGTTAATGTTGGATTCCACCATGGGGGGGACAGGGATTTTGTGGAATGTGTTTTGGTTTTTGGAATACTTTTATCTGCAGCATTTATTATGAAGTTTGAGAAGGATTCACATGTAGTATTGTGATCTTCATTATGTGGGAATGGTGGTATGTTTCGTGTGTATAGGAAATATTTATGCCCAGTTAGCTTTTTGGATATTATATCTTGTAGGTGGCAATATTTTTGACATTACTTAAGTAGTTCAGAATGATTGGGAAATGGTCACTTGTGTATGAATCGTCTAGGACGTTCCATTCAAATTTCTCCGCTACATCATTTGAACATAATGAAATGTCAATTGAAGAAAAGGTTAGGTGTGTATTTGAAAAATATGTTGGAACTTCACTTTCATTAAGACAATACAGGTTGTGTTTCATTATAGTATTCTCTATGTTGATTCCGGATGTGTCAGTGGGGTTATTAATATCCCATAATGGATTATGTGCATTAAAATCTCCTACTATAAGTAGTGGTTCCTGTATACTTTTGCTAATAAGTTCAGAAAAATCACTGAAATTTGCATTGAAATTTGGTTGGTTATATAAATTACAAATAGTAATTTTACTTCTATCAGGCATATACAGTTTAATTGATGTTATTTGATATGGCATAGATGGTATGTCAACAGGTTCATATGTAATGCTATTATGAACGTATATGGCTGTGCCTAATTTCCCACCGTCAGTTGGTGAATAACAGGCAATTTTATAGTGTTGGATATTTGTAGGGTTACTTCCTATATGTTGTAGACATATGCACATTGGGTTGTGGTCTCGTATGATTCTTTGTAATTCACCCAGACGTAGTCGGTTAAGAGACCATTTATATTCCATTGAATGATTTTATATTCCATTATTGGGAGGAATTGGCGTTAAATTCTGAAAATTGATTGCTGATTTTACTTTATCTCGTAGTTTATATGCATTTGAATTTATTTTTTGGTTTTTTAATCGTTGCATTTGTATGTTGGTTATTAGATTCTGCAGTTGTTTGTTTTTCATAGTTGAATATTAATAAGTCTATTTTTTATTTTATAATTTCCTTTTTGTATTTTAAGGATTCAGAACATAATTCGTTCTCATGTTGGTGTGTTAAAGGGCACCTCCTTAATTTGGTAAAATTGTCAATACAATTTCGTACTGTGTCCTCTGTCTTGGTTGTTAGTTGGTTATATGTACTTACAAAGCATTCATTACAACCACAAGATGAAGCATGTTTGGTAATGTTAATTATTGGTTCAGAAGTTTTTGGTCTAGCTTTAGAAATTTCTGGTTTTGTAATCCTATTGTTCCTTTTCTGTAGTGATAAGGACTGTTGGTTTGAGGGGTTATTTGTTTTGTTGTTGTTAATGGGATATTTCGGTCTTGTGGATGGTTGGGGGGTGATAGTTATATTTTGGTTTGGTTTAATGGTATGATTTTCATTAGTATTATTTAATGGAAATTGTAAAGAGTGATCTTTACTGTCCAGATGTTGGCTGTTTGATTGAGATTGAGGGTAATTGTGTATTTCCACTTGTGATGAGGTTAGTTTAATATCTTTTTTAAAATGATCTCCTGGTGTAGTTGGAGTCTCTCTGGATTGATTGTAATTTTCAATATTTACTTTTTTCCCTTAGGTGGGGTTCTTTCTAGAATTCTTTTCTTTTTGCCAGTTCGATTATCATCATTATTTAATTCTTCTTCTATTGGAAGTTCTTTTCCATGGATAACTGAATCATCTATGTTAGTGGTGGTATTGATTGTTGTAATATCACTTTTATTTTGGGTTTCAGTATTATTGGTATGAAATCCAGTTTCCATGTTTATACTATCTTGTTTGTCATTCTGCTGTTTGATGTCTTGATTTTTAGTCACATTTGAAAAGGTGGGGGTTTTGGATGGATTGTTAACGCCTCTTACTTTTAGCTCAAGTCTGGCTTCCATGACTGACATTCCTGTCCTATTTATTAACAACTGAAGTTCTGTGTTATATTGGTAAAATGAAACACTCCTTAGATTTTGCGTGATGGGCTAGTCCACAATTAATACATTTTGATTGATTACAGTTCCAATTAGTGGTATGGTCATCTGATGCACAGACTGCACATATAGCTTTATTACGGCATCTTTTGTATGTGTGTCCATACCTTGAGCACTGTGTACACTGTAATGGTTTAGGAACAAAAGGACGAACTTCTCTATTTTGTCCAAGAATTTTTATTTTAAATGGTAAGTCTTGGCCTGTAAATTTTTATTTTGGCAATGTTGATATTTTTACTTTTATCTTTCCTACTTGAAATAGAGTATATTTCTAAATCGTGGATATTGTTATATCTCAATTTTAGGGAGTCTAGCAATAGTTGTTTTGAAGGAAGCTCCTGCTCGCTATTGGGTAGGATGACTGTACCCTGTAAATAATTCAATGTTTCATGGCTTGTAATTATTACCTTTCTATTATTTATTTCTGCTATACTTAAAAAGGCAGTGGACTGCTTTTTATTGGTTACTTGGATAAGCCATTCATTGTCCTTGATGTGTCTGCATTCCATGTCTTGTGTTGGATATATGTTAAGTAATTTGTTTTCTTGCATCGCTGCTGAGATTTTGTTGTCAGCTTTGAGGACTAGAAATCTTGACCAATTATCTGGTCCAAAGAGGTCATCAAAATGTACCAATGTGGGATTAAGTCGGTAATTTTTGTTTCTTTTTGGTCCTTGTTTTATGTATGTTGCTTGTCTATTATGATTTTTATATTTTTCTGTATTGCTGGGAGGATTATTTGTCTCTAATTCAGAATTATTGTTCATCATATATGGTTCCATTGTTACGATATTGGAGTTTACCAATTTATTTTTGTTTGTTTCTTTTTTATTTATGCATTCTATTTGGTTTTCTGGCTCTGCTGCTTTACTTGGAACAGGGTGTTTCCTTTGTATCTTTTATAGTACTTTCACTACTTGTGGCAGTACCTAGGAAATCGGGAGTGACGTGCCAATGGTCATCAACTGTGCCGTAGTTTTTTTCCATCATGGGGCCCAGGGGTACTCAAATCATTTATTTCACAGTTCATAAATTTTGAGTTTTTACAAAAAAAAAAAAAAAAAAAAAAAATTCTTGAAAAGATATCATTGGCCCTTCGCGAAGTTAAATCTTCTGCCAAAGGCACAAGTGAGAAAGGACTCCCAAATGTCCGCATCCCTACCCTACCCCAAAAGGGGATGGCATAACATGATTAGTATGGCCCAAGTGTAAGCAGAACCCGCTTGCTAGGACTAAGAGTATTATGTTAATACAATTATCCCCATCCTAATCACATTATGGGCAAACTGGATAGAATGCCGAGAGTTCTATTCCTAGAACCAGGCCCCCCCTGGAATCCGTGGTCCAGCTCCAAAGAATAGTTCCGCCTGAAAAACAGGTCCGAACATTGTCGGGTAGATGATGGATCTACCACAGTTCTCACTATTTAGCTTCGGATTTAACTCCACGTTAAGCCATGATATGTTTTCTCATTTATTTGCTTTCAAAAATTTTGGCAAAAAATGGAAAGGTCCACATAAGTTTACTCGAAAATATATAATGTCATATGGGACTCTTGGGTTCGAACCTGGGAAGAGATTCCTGAGGTTCGAGAGCCCCCTCACCACGTCAAGGTGGTCCCAAAATGAGGGGGAGGATAGAGTGGAAAGGATGATGGAAGAAAGAGAATAAGAATGGAGGTACAGTAAAATGAATGAAATGGTTTGCTGCTAGAGAGGCTGCAAGGAACATCAAGTGATGCCCAGAGTGCACTTAATGAGGTATACACTGACGGCACAACCCCCCCCCTCCCCCCCTCCCACACCTACGGGGGAGATTGAGAAGGTCTGGGCATGTGGTCAGAATTAGTAGGTCAAGAGGAATTGCTTTTGATAGGATTAGTTGAAGATGACTCTTCAAGGCAACCAACCCTTCTGCATAGGGACGGCGGTGGGGATAAGAGACGAATCAGAATCCAGGAGGAAAACGATCCTCAGTAGTCATGAATTAAAAATGAAAATGCATCTTTAGAAGACCTGCCTCGTTTATCGTTTCGAAATTTCTCTCGGTTTCCCAGGTGCGTCCTGTCATGCCGTGATCAGCCTCCTTTCCAAGCAGGTAGATTTCGGTTTCCTGGGATCGTCTTCTAAGGTTCTCAGGGCTGTGTTCTCGGGAACTGGCCGGCAGATATCGGGAAAAGGACGAGATAAATATGTCAATGCAACATCATTTGAACTATCATGAAGCATACACAAAATAAAAAAAATTAGTGAGAAATTTTCAAATATTATTTTTTGCTGGCATGTTATATGAATAGAAATTTTAATATGTAGTTTTAAAACTACATATTAAAATCATTTGCAAGTTTCAGGTATAGATATTGGATCCCTTATACTTCAATTCCTGCAATCGTAAGTTTTTAGTATTCATATATATATATATATATAATATAATATTATATATATATATATATATATATATATATATATATATACATATATTATATATATATATATATATACATCTATATATATATATATATATATATATATATATATATATATATATATATATATATATATACTATATATATGAAAATTATAGACACTGTATCTTGTAATTAAATATTATGTTGAAGGAAGCCCATTAAGATTTGGGAAAAAAATTGAAAGTTTTCATTTAAGCTTTCGGAGAGTACATTCTCTCCCTCCCTCATTCAGGAAGAGAAATAAAGGTTGCAAAACTGAAAACATTGATCAAAGTACAAAGTTGGATTATCAGAGTAACTGCCCTGAGGTGGTTTGCCAATCTTGTTCAACAACTTAGTTACACTAACTAAATGTTTTATCATAATTGCATTACAGAAAAGGCACAGTTTAAATATATATATATATATATATATATATATATATATATATTATATCTATATATATACAAATATATATATATATCTATATATATATATATATAAATATATATATATATATATATATATATATATATTATTATATATATAAGAGGTTCAGGAGGTCCATAGATTATTATCATAAAGCGTTTCGCACATCGACTTTGCGCATCTTCAGTCGGTTAAAAGAAAAATACATATGTTAAAAAGTAAATACAAGGATTCACAATAGTATTTATGTTTAAATGCAATAAAAATCTAAAATAGTTAAAAAAGAGAAGAAGAACCACTGAGGTACCAACCAACTAGAATTGAAGGAAAGCAAGGAATGACTTTTGAAAGAGCTTGTTTACTGGCGAAGTTCACAAGCCAGTTTCAAATCAATATTTGAAGACAGCTGGCCACCAAATACGTTATCGCTCTTAGAGGTACATCACTATCAAATAAAACTTTAATTCGTTTGTATCTTGATCTTTCTTCATCATCTTGAAAATGATAGACGCCTTTCAAAGAATCGGTCATTCAATATTGCCACCAGTTAACCTAACGGCTGAATCTGTTGTCTCCCTAATTCCCCGTTGGACAAGTGGTTTTCGCACTCGGCTGCCAATCCTGTGGTCCGAAGTTCGAATCTCGTCTCGGCCAACGCGGAATCAGAGGAATTTATTTCTGGTGATAGAAATTCATTTCTCGTTATAATGTGGTTCGACTCCCACAATAAACTGTAGGTCCCGTTGCTAGGTGACCAATTGGTTCCTAGCTACGGTAAAATATCTAATCCTTCGGGGCAGCCCTAGGAGAGCTGTTAATCAGGTCAGTGGTCAGGTTAAATTAAGATATACTTACTTACTTTGTGGTCTCCCTTCCCTGCGAAAAATAAAGAGCAGGCTTCTTTAATCGATGATGAATATACTAACTGGTCTTTCGTGCGAGAACGATGAGGCTGCTGGACTTTAGCAGTGTGGAATAGCAGAGTCCCTCTTGCTTTGGTGACATTAGGCAACTGCGCGTCGAATCAAAATGAGTCTGTGAATGCTTCGAAAAAGAGCAACCATGTTTATTTTTTTTTTTTTACTTTTTATAGGTGGTTAATTGTTGAGCGGTTAAGGTCTTATTGCACATTACTTTAGGAGATTGTACAATTTAAATTCCACCAACTTGGAATACCCATGAATGACTTCTGCTTCCAGGGCAGTATTGAAATGGTTACACTGACATTAAGCATCATGTTTGGGTTCATTGATGACCATATAATTTAATTTCATTTAAAAGCGTAACACTCTTATATCTATTCGTTTACATTAATATAAATGTGGGAACCAACTTAAAATATAATACTATCCTAACTTACAATTATACGAAATACTACAAAATTCCGAATCCAATATTCTAGAATTATGATTACTAAAACATACCAATGGTTAATTTTTTCTCATTCCAGTTTCCTGAATCCCTTGCTCTGCTAGAACTACTTTTTATAACTATTTCTCTTTTCAGATTACTTTATTCATTTCCATACTAGAATTTCATTTTTTAGGCTAAAAACGTATCCGAATATTAGTGTCATTCGACCTTTTGCAGAAACCTTTGGGAAAAAAGAAGAGAGATGCTACTGTTTCGCAAGAATTGAGGATATATTTCCAACACAGAGAGGCAGATCTTTGCACTTTGCAAGATAAATATTTGCCAAATGAGTAGACCATCTTCGAAATATAACTAAAGACTTTCAGCAACAAATCCCCTTTGGAGTCTAATGCCGGTATAGTAATTTATTATGACATACGTACAAATCCTGCTGGAAGAGATAAGAATCCCTTGCAAAACGCTGTGACCTCTTCCCCGACTTTATTATCATTTCAGCTTTAGATCTCGGTGGGGAGAAAAGCAGATTCATAAGGGAATAACTTCACCTCAGGATGATGCAATCGAAAGAAAATTCAGATTTCGCTCTGAAGAAAATGTCACAATGGAGTTGTGATATTCCAGTTCTGCTGAAACGAAGGATCTTGTATTAAAAAGAAGACACATACAATATTAAATATGCTAATTAGCTTCAAGATCTCATTGCCAAAGCAGGAAATGAAAATATGCTGTACTTAAAATACTTTGCCTATAATAAATATAGATAGTTAGAGCAACGATACAAAAGCGCAAACGTTCTGGTGTTTTATATATCATGCTCTTGAAGGCTTATTCATATTAAAAAAAAGATTTTAAGTTATTAAACACATTTCAGCGTTATCAGAAACCCCATTAGATGAGTTATAGAAGCTCTTGCGCACGCTATATATACAAACTAAGCTCATTAAAAATGGTTCAAAACAACATTATGTATATAGATGTACAAACTAATGGCTAAAATATTACTCTGAAATGTTTTATGGTACAATGATTCTTTTAGAGAACTAGAAAGCCATCATGACATTATTCGCAAACTTGCGCAATCAATTGTCCTGTTTCTCTTCGAATGGTAATTTTGTGAATATCATTTATAACTTATATAATAAGGGGGAAAGAAATCACATTATAATGACGTTTGGGAATAATGTTTATGCTGGGTACCAAGCACCTCCATTGAGACACACTTTGCTTGCTTGTGACAACTAATCTTTTAGAGACTACTATTCTGTTCTTTATTTATTCATATATTTATTTGTCTTCTTATCACGTCGTTTTTTCAATTTTACGTGAATTAAAGGTCTTGTCCAATTCAGCCTTGTGAATGATTGAACATTATTTATAATAGCCATGATGATAATTCATCAAATTGACATTATAGCATTCCTGTTCCAATATAAAGACATTAGGGAAAATTTTTTAAAAGTATGTGCGCGAGTATTGTGTGTTTGTACCCTTTTATTTGTTTCTCCGTTTTACGGAGGAATTCAAAAATTATACGGAAACAGGAAGTACTTTTAATAAACGAGGAATGTCTTTAGCGATGAGCATCAATTTATTAAAGCGTGCGCAATATGCCTCCGTTCATGAATATTGGGCTCCAAGTCAATTAGTATACAGAGATATTAAACTCATAACCGAAGCTCTGAAATGGAAAAATAATACTAATATGAACAATGCATATATATATATAATATATATATATATATATATATATATATATATATATATATATATATATATATATATATATATATATCACATATATACCACTCTACGTATATTGGGATTCATCATGCTGTATTAAATCTGCTTTGAGATTCTTTTCCAATGAAATTGCTCAGCTTTTTCATATTTAATTTTTTGTTTATTCTTTTCATATTTTCAGGCTCGAGCAGATCAATTTAGAATTTATATGAATAGAACGGTTGTTGTTGATGTTGTGGGAGGGGAGGGGGGGGGGGGTGAATTGGTAGGAAAGCCTGAAAAGGTCTGAAAAAGGTGTTTCATGTTGTGTTAAAGACACAGGCATTTTAGGACAGGATATTTATCATTTATTTATTAAAATGAAAAAATAAAAAATAAATAATGTGCATGTTAAACAGTACAGAAAAATAATTTATAACAATATATAAAATTTATTTTAATTTTCGTTGGTGAAACAACACTCTATTAGACCGTGGATTTTACCACGTTTTCATTGGATGATTGACACTTCAAATATCCTTTCATTAATGGTTTCAGCCACGTCACTTGTCTAATAATTTTTTTTCTATGCTGGATTTCAAGTTTCCGCAGCAAGGAAAATTTTGACTCATCGCACAAACTCGACTGTGATAAATCACCATTGATCAATTTCTCATTGGTTGTGGTTCGTGTTAAACAAATTTTTAATATAGAGTGTATAATTAAGATTATTTAAGTTATGAGCTTTATCGAAATATGATGGGTGTTTCTCTCTCCAGACTGGAAGGCGAAGGAGAAATAAATTTTTTTTTGAGAATCCGTTTTTAAGGCTGTAATACTTTCAAATGAGGTTTAATGGCTTCGACATTAGATATTCAACGACAAATTGCAAAGCTTTTGCTCTTGTTTTTTTTTTTTTTTTTTTTTTTTTTTTTTTTTTTTTTTTTTTTTTTTTTTTTTTGAATACTTGATATCCTCTCTGCCAGTCACGACGTAGAAGCTACTCATCAATCTTATTTGTAAATGTTGAAGGGTGAGGTATACTTCTAGTAATGGCTTCGCTTATTCTTTGTATCACGAGTTCTAAAAAATTGCTTTGGTATTTCAGTGAGACTCTGAATGAATTATAATGAATTGAATATTGAATTTAGGCCAAAGGCCAAGAGCTGTGACCTTTTGGAAGTAGCAGAGGAAGTTCATAACGGCCATTAATGCCTTCCATCTAAGTTCTTACGAATTTGATTCACATGAACCATTCACTACCAAATTAAATGCTGGTGATAAGTTATAATAACTTATCAAGTAATTCCTGGTTAAGCGTTATGGTCATTTATAGAAATCATTACATTTCACTTCGAGCATTAAATACGGATGTTTGGTAGACGGATTAACTCCATTAAGTTTCCAAGGAGTTTCCTTAACTTGAAAATCTCCAACAAATAAATAGTAAAGTTATCTAATTTCGACTTCAAAAATAAGCTTTATATAATCTTGGCTGAAACAAGTAATGGAAGATACCCTTTTTCTCCGCTATGGCCTTTTATACCTGATTTCTTCAGTGTTTTATAAATTACCGAAGTCCCACTTGTTCCGTTTCGTTCACTGACATTGACTGACCTTAGCTTTTCCTGAATGTGAATCTTCATATGAGGCTATTTGGTTTCTGCATCATTATGGTTGAGGGAAACAAATGTTATGTTAATTGTTCCTATTTGACAATGCCATTTTAAAGATATTAAGCTTTTATTGTAACTGGGAGATGGCAGTTCTGAAATTTGTGTCAGAGATAAGTTTTATTAGTATGATAATTGGTATGCATTGAACAATTACGCTCTGTCCAAGACAATAGACGAATTTATTTCAACGGACAAATCTTGTGTATAACATTGCTATATTAGCATTCCATATCATCAGCTAATACGCCAAAAGAAACTGCATAAGGAGGCTGTTCCGTTTTTTTTTTTTTTTTTTTTTTCAATTGCTTAATAGCTGTCAACGCCAGAAGACCAATGGTTAATCAACCACACAACTTCAGTATTCATAAAATCAATAGAACTAGGGGAAGCTTACAGAGCATCTTTATTAACGTTACCTATCAATTTGGTAAAATCTGACAGGCAAAATAAATTTTTCGGCATTTTAAGTCCCATTCATCGAAGTTTCATCACAAGTCTAGTTATCACAAGACCAGAGAAGAGATGCGACTTATCATGAAAGCTCCATTTTCGTATTTAAAGCGGCTGAATTGTAACGTTGAGTGTCAGACGGGAATAATGGCTCTTTATTTCTCGGCTCCCAGTCGCTCTCAAGAAAATTGCGGTCTTGGGGACACTGTTGACATTACAGTGAGACTAACGTGACAATTGCACCATCTTCTCTCCCTTATTTCCCGCATTTTAAAATTTTGCTTTGCATATTTGACCACTATGATAACTTATTCTCCTTATTTTCATTTGCGCATCTGTCTTTCATACCCACTAGATTCAAATTATGTTAAGAGGCATGTCATGATTAGGAACAGGTACGGCAAGGACATTGCTAAGCTCACTCGTAAATGTTAACCGTGGACGAACAAAAGATAATAGTAAATAAAAATCCATGAGAAAACGAAACGGAATGTCCAGAAAGTATAATTTTTTTTAAGCTGAATTTATTGCTAGGCATGTCCTGTTATAATTCCTTGGGTCATGAACCTTAGATAATACTAAAAATAAAACAAATTATATTGTATGCAGTGCTGACGAGGCTTCTACCAGGAACCTCCAAAACAGAGATAGATAACTTGGAACAAAATATTCTTGAGAATGAATTGAAAGAGTTTCCTTAAAGCTCAAATTTTACACAAAATCATGAAATAGAGTGACTACGATTTCAATTCGTTTCAGCTACTGAAAGTTACGTCATAAGATCAAGGAATAGAGTTCTGTTCTTGAATAAGTATAGTTTGAATGGAATGCAGAATGGAAAATGGAGTTTCGGCCAAAGGCCAAGCACTGGGACCTATATGAGGTCATTCAACGCTGGAAAGAAAACTAGAAGTAGGTTTTGAAAGGTGGAAAAGGAGGAAAACCTCAAAGCAGTTGTACTATGAAATAATAGTTAGGAGATGGAAGGAAGATGATATGAATGTAAGTACAGTCAAAGGAATGAAAGAGGTTGCAGCTAGGGGCCGAATGGAAACTGCAAAGAACCTTTAGTAATGCCTACAAAGCACCCCGCGTGGTGCACGAACGGCACTCACCGCCCCCCCACCCTCCCCCCCACCCTTTAGAAATTGGTATGGTTTGAAGATCAGTGGCAGAATCATAATTAAGAGGCTTATAGGAATAAATCAAAGCTACATGACAATGTTGCAATTTTTACTAAGTTTTTTCCTTCTTTTTTTTTGTATTTGAATCAAATCAGATGACTGCGCTACCTCAAGGATTCTTTTACATATCCCTGATTTCAGCTACGAAGCAATAAAGCTTCAAAATCCAAAAAAGCTTGTGATTTAACAAACATTACAACAGTTCAACTTTTTTTTTTTTTTTTGCTTCACAAGCATTCTCTGGAAAGTCTTTGTAGTAGTCCCTAACATATATGTTTATCCGCCTCTATTTTGACAACTATGATCGCAAAACAGAATCTTTAAATATAGCACATCCCTCATATAGGTAGCGGCATAACCCTAATAATATGCATCGAATTCATTAGGAACCTTGATAACAATCATCCAGCGTAACGTATAATTTATTAGAAATTAAGATGTCAAAAGAGAAGAGCAGTAGCGTAAGTTGCTGAGGGTCGTGCTTTCTTCTTAACATATTTACATTATTCCTCTCCTAAAACTGGTCACTTACAGGGCGAACATTTTTGAAGGAAACGAAGATATCACTCGCTCCTTAACCTAACCTAACCTAATCTAACCTGACTTTCGTTGGAATATCATGTTTATAATGCCGTGTTACCTGAAGGAGTTTCTTTCCGTATTATATCTATTTCAGCGAATGTTTCTATCCCCTAGTGAATATTTCCAAGAGTGGGAGACTCATGCTCTGGATGTAACTACGAGTATAAGGTGAACATATAAGAGAAAAGTATCTTAGAAAGCAAGTAACGAATGACTCGTCCCACAAAGGATAACCTCTTCAGAATCCCTTCCATTCTACCGATAAATTCTCCCTCTCACTCTCTCCCCCACAGTATTCTTTTCCAGATAGTAAGTCATGTGTATGCCAAGTTTGGTTGAAAATGCTCAGTGCATCTCAGAGTTATGCTGGAACACACACATCAATTTTCATATATATATATATATATATATATATATATATATATATATATATATATATATATATATATATATATATATATATATATATATATATAGATAATGGTATGCATTTGGAAGGAGTCCTTATCACTCTAGTCTTGTTATTTGATGTCTTCCCCCTATGCTCCCCGGCACCCACCCACACCCCCCCAAAAATTTTTTTTTTTTTTTTACATAACTGACTGCATCCAGGAAAAGACACACACTTGATTTTAAAAGAGATCTGCCGAAACCCTTTTTACCTTGTCCTGGGAGTGAACACAGATCTACTCAATCGTGAATCAAACATGCTACCGGTTTCGTTATAGGGCCAAGGTGAGAGAGAGAGAGAGAGAGCGAGAGAGAGAGAGAGTCTTTTTGCGAACGTTCTTTTCATCTTGCACAGCTTGCAAGATCTTGCAAACTATGAAGGACTCATCCTTTCGGGAAAAATGAACCCTTCAAGGCATCTGATTGAGGTAATATTTCACTTGCTGTCTCGGCTGCAACACTACCAACCCATCGAGCTCGAGAGGCCTCGGGATGAGAAGACGCTGATTCACAAAGTAAGATGAACTGAAACCCAGACAGCAAAAGAGAAGTATTAGCTAGTTCTTTTTTCTTAATATTGTTTCTTTTCTAAGGGTGCGGGCGTATACTTCATTTAGAGTAATTGTAAATGTGTAAATAATAATGTAAAGAAATTTATCTTTTTCAACTAGTACTCAACTAACAGATAATGTGGTAGAAACTTAGATTCACTTTTAAGTCAGCTGTTAGTTATATTAAACTGGTTAATATGCGGGATTTTGATGAAATACCCTTAATCGCGTCATCATGATTTAACATTAAAAATAAAAAAACGATCTCACAAATTCTGACAGAATGTTTATAATAACTCTTCATTTTGATGTCTGTTGTGGCTCCCAACCTTTTTTAGGCCATGCCCCAACTAATCACCTCTGAAATCCTGATGCCCCTTGAGTTGGTGTACTGTAATTATTATATTCACGTGGAGGAAGCCTAAAAGGCCATTGACTTGGTTTA
Source organism: Macrobrachium nipponense (assembly GCF_015104395.2). NCBI lineage: Eukaryota > Metazoa > Arthropoda > Malacostraca > Decapoda > Palaemonidae > Macrobrachium > Macrobrachium nipponense. Next base: position 18,552,816 of record NC_087201.1, on the reverse strand, counting down.
AGGATTCTCAAATTGGGCCCCCTCCCCCTTTTAAAAATCAAAGTACCCCCTGGTACGCCCGACGTTGGGATTCACCGTATCTAGATTAATTAAAAGTTTCTAAGTGATTTATTATAAACGTAGGAATACTTTTTTCCCCTAACAATTTAGGCATTTTGTATCTGGTTATTTATAATACTTTTGGGTATCAAACTTTGGCAGGTTGAGAAGAGCTGTCAAATATTGCCGATTACATCTGTAACTCAAACGATTGGATGATTAAGTCGAGACTGCAAAGATCATACGCTTTGGCATAGCTAATCTGATCTAACAGAAAGCTGGGGGGAGGTTGCTCACCACAAAGCACCCTAAAACAGTGGTTCCAAAACTGGGGTCCTCTGACCCCAGGGCGTCTTCGCGGAGGTATAGGGAGTCCGCTACACAATGAAAAATATATTTTTTCAACTTCAGAAAAAAAAAAATTTTGGTTGTTTCC
>NC_087201.1:18499841-18547341 GCF_015104395.2 Macrobrachium nipponense | reverse complement strand
ATGATGGCACGTGGTTTGAGATCTTTTCCTGGCATACAGAGGTTTCACTGCGAGGGAAGCGTTTGGTTTAAGATTCGTTACCGGTACGAAAAGAGCAATTCGGAGATAGGTAAACTGGAAACGAATATTAAGAGGCAATAAAGAATTTCCAAGGGGGAAAAAAACACATACCTTGTCCAATGAAGGAGGTTGGTTTAGAGAGTGTTAACAGTGTTATCTGCGCATGCAACTGAATACTGGAACAAAAAGAAACATAGTTGAATCCTCTTCATGGGAACTGTTGTCTACTCTGCATCTAAAGCTTAAATTATCTTGCAAACCACAAAATCTGTTTGCTGTAGTTCAGCGAAAAGTGGAGCTGAATAAATTTTGGCCAAAAGACTCAAGAATTTGCCTCAAGAAGAAATTTAATTCGGGAAAGTACGCATTTCTTTTCATTCTTTTCACCTACATGTGCTTTTCAGTGTAGTGAAGTAAGATTATTCTTTTTCGTCTGATTTACCACATGTACAGTCATGCACAATGTCATTTTAGCTTACTCGGGGAGTAAGCCTACAAACTACATTGTTGTTGTTGTTGTTCTTGTTGGCGGGGTAGGAAACGTCTATGGCAGAACCTAAAAATGTCTGAAAAAGGTGTTTCGCGTCAAGTTAAAGATACAGGAATTTTAGGATAGGATATTTATAATTTATCTGTAAGAATGAAGATGTAAAAAATAGATAACATGCATGTTAAACAGTACAGAAAAATTATTTCTGATGAAATATAGCGTATTTATTTAAATTTTCTTTGGTGAAACAAGTCTATTTGACAACAGATTTTTGCAAGTTTTAATTTACGTTACAAGTTAGGAATATATTGTTTACAACTTATGAGTGAGGGGAAAATCTTGCACACGCCACGAGTAAGCTGGAGGTCGGATCACGCCTAGTTGGTTTTATTATAATTTTTATCTATTGCTGACAAGCAAATAACTTTGTGCAATATGTGCACTCGCTACAGAGATGTTAATAAAAAATGAGTTAATACCATTTGATACCCATATGAGATGTTTGACTGAACCTTCAAATGAAATAACCTCGTGAGTATTTCATTAGTTATCAGTTAAAATTTTGAATGAAATATGTACATGTACTTGCTTAAGTTATCCAAGCTCTATAAGTATATCTTACTTTAACCAGACCACTGAGTTGAGTAACAGCTCTCCTAGGGCTGGCCCAAGTATTAGATTTTTATTTACGTGGCTAAGAACCCATTCGACTTAAAGCTTATTGTGGGATCCGAACCACATTATATCGAGAAATGAATTTTTTAATCACCAGAAATATATTCTTCTGGTTCCTCACTGGCACCAGCGGGAAACAAACTCGGACTACGAGATTGATAGGCGAGTACGCAAGCCACTGGTCCATTAAGGAACTGAAAGTGTGACACGTATAGTTCAGTTTACAAGGTTGATTACTCATAAATACACACGTTCATATATATATATATATATATATATATATATATATATATATATATATATATGATGTATATATATATATATATATATATATATATATATTTGTATATATATATATATATATATATATATAATATATATATATATATATATATATATATATATATATATATATATATATATATATATATATATATATATATATATATATATATATATATATATATATATATATATATATAATATATATATCGTACGCACATTCGGATAATTCAGGGGAATGTTTTCGTTTCACGACAATAAATATTTCGCAGAATTCTCTTTGCCAAAGGAAAGAAAACATTTATGCAAGACACGTTCGTGGAGGCAACTGACTGCAATAGATATATTATATATATATTATTTATTCGCTTCTCCGGCAAGGTGAGGAAAAATCTGACTCATAAATTCCTGAAGTGATGACAGTCTTCTCTGTCTGTCTGTCTGTCTCCTCCAATTCTCTCTGAATTTACGTAATTTATTTGGTCAACGAAAAGAGCAGCAGTAATGGCAAATCAGGGTTGGGGCTTGATTTTATTAAAAAAAATAAATAAATAAATAAAAAATCAGTGATTTTTCTCATAGCTGGGGGAAGGAGGTGGGGAAAAGTGGGGCATGGGAATGCACTGCAGTTAAACAAGTGGCGTTTTGCAACCTTCTTTAAACCAAAACGGTAACATCATCGTATTTTTTTTATATATATATTCATGTGCAATGTTCGGAGATAAATAAGAACAAGATTAATTCATTTGATCAGTCACATAGCAGCCACTAAACACTACTGTAGTGACTCCAGGAATATTTTGAACCTTTTTTTTAAGATGGAAAAGCAGTTTAATTGTCTATGAATTCCATCGAGGATGAACAACGTAACCAAGGTTCAGGTATTCGTATTTATCTAAAACACTTACAATGTTTTACAATATTAAAGACTTGCAATAAAGAAAATAAAAACTGGCAAGTTTAGACAGTATTCATGTGACCTCCTCTCTACAAGAATAAAGAGTAAGGGAGCTTTCAATCTGAATGAGATAGGGGGAACTCATATACTCAATCAGGAGAGACTTCTCTCTCAGGTGCTGGAAGCAAAATAGTTTGGAAGAAAGACATAACCGATAAGCCGACATACGCGGACGGATATTAAGTCTTCAATCACGACGGTGGAAATAGGTTGTTCACCTGATCGAAAAGACAGAGAGAGATTTGAAGATGAACGAACGAAGGGCAGGAACGAAGCGAAGAGAAAAACAAATTGCAACAGTGATGTTTTGGATAGATTCTCCTTGCACCATAAAGGAGATATTACGCTTTGAATGCACAAATAACAGCTTAAAAGACGATTAAGCTACATTGCCTTTGATATTTATTAAAAGAAAAAAGAAAGAAAAAACTGAGAAAACAGGGAACATTATGGAGAAAGCAATGGTTATTGGCCAATAATATTGTCAGCGAATGCCTTCCCTATTTTGCACAATTGTAATGCAATGCACCTGTCAGGGTTAATTTAGATTCACGTGCTCGCAGAGAGAGAGAGAGAGAGAGAGAGAGAGAGAGAGAGAGAGAGAGAGAGAGATTTTAGGATAACTGATATCCAGTGTATATCTGTGAATCTGCGTTTGCACATAAAAATTCCTTATTTATTAGCATGCAGGCATATTAAAACTAGTCCCTGGTTTTCTTATGCAAGAATTCGCCTTCCTGCAGATCTTAAAAGTCACGTACTGAGGCTAGAGGGCTTGCAAATTGGGTATTTTACCTCATCCCCCGCCACTCCTCCAATCATCAAACACACCAAATTGCAACCTTCTAACCTCAATCGTTTCTTTTTTCTTATTTAAGGTTGAAGTTAGCCATGGATCGTGCATCTGGCAGCACTTCAGTATCTGGTGAGCGACTGAAACGCTACCGGTCATAGCTGTTGGATTTATACAGTTATACGTTATACAGGAAACATGATTTCCTGTTTACAGTAGTTTTCGGCTTTTCCAATTTCCATAGTTATGGTAATATCATTTGTATATAATGTTGTTGGGATTCATACTGAGAATTACCGGATTTTTTTTATATATATGTACTGGTGTAAGTCTGATCAAATAATGAAGCACGCTATCAAATTACAAGATATGACAATATTAATTAAAAGAAGAAGACATTACACCACGACAAAAACAACTGCAGACTGAAAAATTGCATTCGAAGAGTGGTCTATTTTCCATCCCGAAATATATCGTGTGTAGCTAACTTTGAAACTTGGGGGCGGGGGGTGGGGGGGGCGCCGGGGGTGGATTGTAACTGAATAAGCTAACTATTATTGCAGATGCAAAAAAAAATCGAGTCATGGTTGGGCAATTCTCTTTTCTCTCTTTTCTTGTTCTCCTTGACTTTACGTTTGCTCGGGGAGTAAGCCTACAAAATACTTTGCTGCTGTTGTTGTTCTTGTTCTTGTTAGGGGGGCGGGGTGGTTAGGACATGTCTATGGAAGAACCTAAAAATGCCAGAAAAAGGGGTTTTGCGTTGAGTTAAAGATACAGGAATTTTAGAATAGGACATTTATGAATTTTTTATTAGAATGAAAATGCAAGAAAAATAATGTGCGTGTTAAACAGTATAGAAAAATTTTTTCTAATAAAATACAGCGTATCTATTTTAATTTTCACTGGAAAAACAAGGCTCTATTTGACCGTAGATTTTAGCACGTTTCAATTTACGTTAAGTTAGGAATGTAACGCTTACAACTTAGGCGTGAGTGGAAAATCTTGCATGCGTCCCGAGTAAGCTGGAGGTCGGATCACGCCTTGTGTAATCTCATTTTCCTATCTTCCTGGTCAACAATATTCTCTTGCAGATATGCCCTTTATTGTTAGAAGTCGAAGTGAGTGCTCCGTTCCCTTGAAAGGGATGGTTAAGACATTACTATTCCTTCACTCTTTAGGAGGTTTGCCTTAACTTGGAAATTTACAAGAAAAAAAAAAACGTTACTTGTCCATAAGAAAGTTTAAGAAGGTTCATAAATCCACCTTCTTCGAGTTTAAGCGCCCCTCGTCAGAATTGCAGGACAAAGTAGGCGATGCCTGTCGTAACCTACGTTGTCTCACAATTCAGCCCCCTGAATTACAGCTGGCTTAACATTCCTCTGGCATATTCATCCTAAGATTTCCATAGACACCATTTTACCTTCCACTCTTTATATATACTTTAACTTACCTCTTTCATCCTACCATCATTATTCTATTTAATATCCGCAGCATCTTTATAAAATCTATTATTGTCATTCTGTCACCATACATATTTCCGTCCATTCCTACATCGCCTTGGTTAGTTTTCTGTGAAAGAAAACTGTTGTGCCGACTTTGTCTGTCCGTCCGTCCATCCGGCCTCAGATCCAAAAAAAAAACAACAACTGGGGATAGAGGGCTGCAAATTGGAATTTTTATCATCCACCTTCCAATCATCGAACATACCAAATTATAAGCGCCCTCCCCTTTATATATACATACACACACACACACACACACACACACACATATATATATATATATATATATATATATATATATATATACTATATATATATATATATATATATATATATATATAAAGAGAGAGAGAGAGAGAGAGAGAGAGAGAGAGAGAGAGAGGTACTATGAAGGTTTGACTGGTTCTTAGCATTTTCGTTTAATACAGTCATAAGATAATACATTACACGCTTCACCCAGTTATCTTCTATTTGCCACGATCTAATCAGCTATAATTGCGGAAAATGCTATCATTATACATCGCTTATAATGGTGCCATATGTAGACAGGAATAAGTGTACATGAATAAAGTAGAAGTTTAGTCTAGGAAGGCCAATCAGCTGCTGGAATGTTTCCCTTCGCAATAACATGCTGCCGTGGAATGGCCTGTTGCAGACAGAAACAAGTGAATACACAGAGTTCTCTATTAATATTGATATGAACTGCAGAGATGCCATTGTTGATATGCAAATCCAGCCCATCTCCGTCATACATATTATGTCCTAGACAACCATTGTGGCGGTCAGCCCATGCATTAACTAATGATTCCGCAGGCACTGTTGTCAAGGGAGTTCCTTCCGAAGTGTGAAGCCCTTCCGAGGAGTTATGGGAAGGCTGACACTGATCAAGGAAATTCTTAGGAGGGAGCGGCCATCACCGTTATTTGCCTAATAAATTCAATGAAGTTCTTCATACCTAGAATTTTTCAAGTGAATTTTGTGACGTGTTTTGGGTTATTATAGATCTTGTGAGTCGACATGAACTATAATTTCCTCATCAAAGAACTGAAACTGATTAACGTGGTAAATAAAGCCAGAATGCAATCACATTTTGAAAGAAATGCTAAGGCGCCATCTTCACATCCATTTATGTATACCGTGAGAGTATATATAGAACATTGTCACTGTGGTAGGCGCCATCCAAAATGTCTGTACCCTTTGTTCTTTTATTGGAGATTCGAATTTTTTGGAACATGTATGTGGCAATCATTTGTCCTATCGAGAGAGAGAGAGAGAGAGAGAGAGAGAGAGAGAGAGAGAGAGAGAGAGAGAGACTTTTTTACGCACCAGCAAGTATCAAATCTGAAATAAACACGGCATTTTATTTATTTATTTATTTTTTTATCAAACAAACGGTCGATCATAGATTTTTATTTCCTTCATACATGCCACCGCAAAACTCTGATAGTTCGCCTTTTACAGTTTCTCTAAAGATGATTTGTGATTTTTTTATTGGCAATTAGGTCAGCAGTTTATCGTGTATGCTTACATGTATTGTTTGCCCATGTGCACTTTAAATGGAGGTTTGCGTACAAAACATAATTGCCGCCTAATGTTAATTCCTTTGTCACTCCCCTCTCTCTAAGATTGTAATACTAGGGTACAGTCAGTTATGCAATGATGGCCAACTCAGGCATTCTGGTGGAAATCTTTAGAGGAGGTCTCCCTAACTCTACTTGCGTTCATTTTATTACAACCGCACCTCTTAAGACTTTAATGCATTCTCACACTCTTCCTTTCTGTCGTCCAAATTTAGTGACCTAATCTTAACCCGTAACCTACGGATTACAAAGAGCTGAGTTTAGATCGCACCCTCGTGACTGCTAGATTTTATTTCTTTTAGATATTGAAGCGTATGATTCTCGTCAGATTCCCGGGATGAGGATGGTACCTACCTTCTTTCCAAGGATCTTAGATGAGGTTTTAAATATAAAAGTGATAAAATGTATTGAAAGACTTGATGGAATTTTAGATAAAAAAGTTATGACTACAAATCATGGGTCATGGACGTATTTAAAACGTATATATGGAGTGAATGACGGGGCCGAAAGATTTCTATTAGGTTTATTAATTACTTCATCAGTTTTAGAATAAAGAGTTTTTCTCTCATGGACACATTATATATATATATATATATATATATATATATATATATATATATATATATATATATATATATATTGTATATATATATATATATATATATATACAATATATATATATATATATATATATCTACATATATATATATATATATATATATATATATATATATTATATATATATATGTATTATTTAACACAGTAAATGAGCGTTTTCAAAGTAAATGGCGCTTTAAGATTAAGAAAATGGGACTTGGCACTAATTACACAGCTAACTGAGGAATATAAGCACTGCAATTGATGCCCCTACAACTCCGCCACCCACCCCCACCCCCCACCCCCCCTACCTGCTCCCCATGCACTTCGTTTATGAAACATAAACTTTAACAATCTTACATAATATCTTTTCTCTTTTTTTAATCCTACTGTAAAGTAAAGATTTTTACATTTTTCCTGCAGTATTTCTCTGTCAGCTTTACCAGTTTAAGTAGTATTTCGACATCACATGCATACCCTCGATAATATCCACTTGGCGCGAGTTGATTCTCTCTCTCTCTCTCTCTCTCTCTCTCTCTCTCTCTCTTCTCTCTTCTCATATTTGATAATAAAAAAGTCTAACAAATCTATACCCGATAATGGTGTAATTGCTGAAATACATTTTCTCTGACAATTGTATCATATCAGTGACAAGGAAAATTGAACTTAATGGAATAATGAAAAAAAAAAAAAAATACAATGAATTCTAGGCCACCAGAGATCCAGAGTATCAGATGGAACTTTCAACTAGGCATCAAGGCCATGGAAGGCGTAGTCGGGAGTAATGCAATATATAGTGTGACGTTTCATTCAGTAAAATTGAATGCGCATTGATTTTTCCGTAAACTTTGATTGGATTTCAAATGATTGCCCGAATAAACTCAGTGTGTTACTGTCAACATTTATTTGCTCCTTTTGGGCGGGGCGGGGGGTTGGTAGGACACGAACTATAGGATTCAATCTGAAATCCTGCGTATAGGACAAAATACACACACATACTATATGTATATATCTATATATATATATATATATATATATATATATATATATATATATATATATATATACACGTGTGTGTGTGTGTGTGTGTGTGTGCGTGTGTGTGGGAGCGAACTTCTGTGCTCTACCTAATATAACACGTAATGCCACGGAAAAGTTAACAAGAAAAATATATTTGCTTAGATAAAACACACTTGTATATGAACGAAACCGCACAGTCTGCATTTTTCCTTCTCAAGAGGTTTTGTGTAATACAAAAAAAGGGGGGTGGGGAGGGCGGGTCGGGGTGGGGGGTGGGGGGGGGGGGGGTGTGTACATATGAAGAAGGTTGGAAAAGGTGCGTAGGACAGAGGAAATGAACGGAAAAGCAAAGAGTCTTTACTTCTCGAAATAATCACCGTAAATTCTAAAAAATCTTTGTGACAGATTTCGTTCCCAGAAGTTGACTTACCTCTGAATGTCAGTCGTGTTTACATAATACTTAACTATAAACTGCCATTTTCATATTCCTTTTAGGACCTTCTCAGGCTTCTCATCTTACTTGTTTAATTTTCGCTTACTCGGGGAGTAAACCTGAAAACTACTTTGCTGTTGTTTTTCTTGTCTAGGGGTTAGGAAAGGTCTATGGAAACGATTAAAAAAGGTCTGAAACAGGTGTTTCTCGTTGAGTTAAAGATACAGGAATTTTGGGATATGATGTTTATGATTCATTTATTAGAAAACGTTAGAAATAAATAATGTCCAAGGTAAACAGCATAGGAAAAGCAACGTTCATCCGTGTTAGGAATGAAATATGGGATTTAGGCCAAAGGGCAAGCGCTGGGACCTATGAGGTCATTCAGCACTGAAATGGAACTTGACAGTAAAAGGTTTGGAAGGTGTAACAGGAGGAAAACCTCAAAGCAGTTGCACTATGAATCAAGTGTTAGGAGAGGGTGAAAAGTGAGATGAAGAAAGAGAATATGGAAGGAGGTACAGTAAAAGGGACGAAAGTGGTTGCAGCTAGTGGCCGAAAGCACGTTGCAAAGAACCTTAGGTAATGCCTACAGTGCACCACATAAGGTCCACTGACGGATTTACCCCCCTTACGGAGAAAGAGAAGGAAGAAAGTGAATGTTAACAGAGGTACAATAAAAGGAATTAAAATGGCTGCAGCTAGCTAGGGACATCAGTGACGGGGAAGCATCTCTCAGCATGATTTATGAAGAAGTGACGCAACTCCACCGCTTCATGTCTGGATGATGAGTTTTCCATTGTGGCAGTGATAGGCAGCCATTCAATTCCTCTGGAATGATGCAATCTCAACCACGGAAGGAGTTATTCCTGTTTCAGTTTCGGTTTGAGGGTGAGGGAGGGATGGAGTGGGAAGCTTGGTGCTATGGGGATTTGGGTGGGGGCTGGCACCTTGGGGGGAGAGAGAGAGAGAGAGAGAGAGAGAGAGAATGTGCAAGGGAATAGGGTCTGGGATAAGAAAGTGGAAAACTGGAATTTTCTTTAAAATGTCCAAAGAACAAACAAGTACTATGACAAAGTGAATGAGAAGTAAGGTAAGGTAACCTTGCATTCTATTCAAGAAAAACTTTGTAAATTACGAACGACATCAGTCGTCTCCTCAGCTCCAGGTAACGTCGTAATGAAACCACAGTCAGTAAAACGTACCCTAACAAAGTTCATCTTATAAAAAAAAAATAAAAAATAAAAAACTTGGCGAGTAAGAATAAGGCAAGAAAATATGATAAAATATGCCCTACCTTTAGAGCAGCGATTCCCAAATAGGGGTAAATTACTCCTCTGAAGATAATTTCGCATTTAAATCTTAGCGAACGTCCAGTATCTCTCGCCGGCATTAGTTGTCACCTCAGAGGTGGGTGGAGATAGGGAGAGTAGTGGGGAGGGCTGCCGCATGTAACGGTTTTTTTTCATATCCGGTCCGAGGTCAGAGGAAAACGGACGCATTTTTGTACAAAGAATCCGTTGCTATTTTTAACCAAAAAGGTAAATATGGGTTTTGTTTTAGATAATTTACACAGTGTTCCATTATTCAGCACCTATGGAACACTAAAAAACGATCATTTATTTTCAACCCTATTATATGAATGCATTTTTTTCTTATTTTTATTTTCAACAGAAGTAATAGTACTTCTTGGTATATTTGTTTCAATAATTGAATATAAAGGAAGGTTCAACCAACTAAAAGAGTTTGTTTTACATTAATCATGTACAAAATAATAGATATGGTGTGGGGGTAACGAGCTTGGTGCTAGCCAGGATTTTGGAAATAAATGACCAAAAGTAATTGGGAACCGCTGCTTTAGAGATACCTTCAATTGGTAACGGAAGATTGCATCTAAATTCTGAAATAATCTGGATAGCTGTAATTTTCTTCCTATGAAACATCTCGAGACTAGTAGTTGTCTCGCCGGAAGGTCGTTGAGTAAATGAATGTATAAAACATGAATCGAGGTCTATAAATGAAGCACTTTTAGCAACGTGGTCAGACAAAGGGGTTTTATCTGCACCAAAGAGGCTGATATAAAAGCTTTTGATGGATGCAGTGGTCTCCTTTGGTTGGAAGCCGCCCAGGAAACAGGCAGCTGTTAGCGTTTGTACATATTTATAATGCTATGTATATCTTCATTCCGCTCTTTCATTCAACCTCATGGTAATGCATTGAGCAGCTGATGTGGAAGGCAGATAAGTTAATCCACAGGTAGGAGGAGGAGGAGGAGGAAGGTAATGCAAACAGAAGACAAACTACGGTCCGCCAGGCTTGAAGAGCCCTTCTTACCGGCAATAAAAGCGTTCAGCGCAAAGTCAACAATGACCTCCCATCAGAGTCCCTCTAAAGGGCGAGAATGAGGCACGTTCATCGCGACAAGATTTCTACCACCATTTGGGGATGGCCAATACAGTTCCCCTATTTCATTAAACGCACCTTCACCCAAGGCAGGTGTTGGAGCCAGGGGATGGCTAAATATTGGACTACACCACAAATAATTTTTTCTTTCTTTTTACAAATTTGCTACTTAATTGCGTCATTTACGAACAATTGGTGTTTTTATTGGGTCACTCGGCATACGTAATGAATCCAAGTGTAAAGGAGGCTGCTCCACTCGTATTCATGGCATCAAAAATTTGATTAGCCAAATTTTATTTAATTGCAAAGAAGCAGGTTGCAGGAAAAGTAAAATGCACTTCTGTCAGAACCAGGTTTGGAAAACTTTCTGCTCACTAGAGGAGAAACGTCGACGCATCACAGCGTCCTATCGAAAGAGGATATTTCAAATAGTAAGCCGAGAAGCCTTTCAGCGGGCAGGTACTTTAGTTTGGATGCATACAGAAGAATGTATCTATAAAAGAGGTTTCCAGATAGTGAGTACAGACACTCAATATTCGAATAATGGGATAGTTCTGACCAAATCTTCAACACAAAATTGGCTCACAAACCAGCCGAATTTTTTAGGGGAACATATTTTGATATTTTTAAACACTGGAAGGTGCTGATTTTTAACTGGATATTAATTGAAATTCTTGTGGCTATATACATCAGCTCAATTTAAAGAATTAATTAATTTTTTTAGCAAAACGAGTTAACAGGAATTCTGATTTTTTTTTTAAATAAATTAGCCATTCGTTTTTTTTTCAGTATTTTTACAATACCTAAACTCACAAAAGTTTTATGAACCGTTTACTTGAGATGGCATCTTTCTAAGATGTTCGGTTCTATGACAATACTAGTTCCAGTTAACAACGCTGTGATTGTAACAAATATTTGTCAAGATTAAAAATTTTCACCATCTGAAATCATCAGGAGATCATGCACATTTTAAATGAGATATACATAAATATGTGGGTGTGTACAATGGATGCATGCATGGCAGTTAAGGTTAAAACCCAGGTACTAAGGCCGAGAAGGCATTATAGTGTCAAATGACGAAAGGAATTCATGTTTACTCTTATTTGAAAGAAAGGTTAACGTAAACATTAACGAACTCACTTTAGGTTATTGGTGAAATTCATGATCCTGGTCAACATAGAAAGACTACAAACAGTCAACATGTTGAACACTGCCTACTGTCATGTGGTTGTTTTTCTAATATTTGTACAGAATTTATTTGTACAGAATTTACTTTTCAAAAGTAATCAATTCATGGTGCATCTGCTATAAGATTTCTAGCAAGGTTAAAAAGATCGTGGTAAAATTCATAATTGCAAAAAAAGTCTGTTAAAGATTCCTTAACGGAAAGAAAAATCCGCCGTCCTGGAACTCGTTGGCCCGAGTTCCATCTGGCCCTCATGGATTGTCACTCCATCACTAAATACTTTTTTTGTGACGTAGTAACTTTCCAGACGGTAAACTATGCGACGTCAGAGGGAATCTTTTTGCCCGGTGGTTCCCCCTTACCATTTCTCTATTTATATTTTCTTTTATTTTCCTCACTTCCTTCGAGGTCCTCGTCTTTGCCACCCACGTTCAGATTGGGTAAGATCAAGGTCCTTTAAAAATGCAGGGTGTCCATAAAGTACCAGTACCATTGTAAGTATTTATTGCCCAGAATGGTACTTGGTCTTTATGGACACCCTGTACATTGTGAGTATACCTAATCAAAGGATCTTGGGTGAGATATGTAACGAACAGCCGTTGCTTTGGTTTTTGTTCTGATGATGATAACTTTCGCAAATTTCTGCCATGGTGTTTTTTATTGATTCGCAGTCACGTATGAATACTTAATGCTTGTGACGTATATGGGAATATGGTTTTATGATGTGAATTTTTACACATTTGCACACATATACACACATATATATGTGTCTGTGCGAGTGTTTGTGGGATATATATAGATATATATATATATATATATATATATATATATATATATATATATATATATGCATTTGCTTTTAAAAATTTTCTTATGGCACGGAATAGGAAGAATGACATTTAACCACAAGTCAAAAAAGTTATGGTGGAGAAAACGCTATACCTACGTCACTGATACACGTCACCACTTTTGCGGAAGGTTGGGTGGGTAAGCGCAGCTTGAACCTCATTAGCTTAAATACAAAAATTAATGAAACACATAAGGCGATGCGCAGCACTTTCGAAAATTAGGACGAAGTTGGAAACACTCAGTGGTTTAGTGACATGGAAATCCATCATAAGTCGGTTTAAAAGTAGTTTATGAAAAACACTTGTCTCTGGAATACTTAGTAGATGATTATCATGTTCGATTAACCTTTCAAGGAGAATCTAAGAATGGATGAGTTCCGAGCCGAGGAACTGTTAGCACTGCTATCACAATTCTTGAATCCAGGTTTTCGAAAAACTAATGGATTTAATAAATTTTAATTTTAATTATGGGTAAATTCATTTCCATCAGTCGTTTGTTAGCTGCATACTTTGTTGCAAAGGTTTCCATTTCGCTATAGTAAATGGCACATTTAGGCAAAAAACTCCTTTTTATGTTAGTTTCCAAACGGTAATGCTTTTGGATGTACTAGGGCCAGTCTGTCCGCATTTTATTATGTCCGCCCTCAGATCTAAAAGAAAAAAAAATTACTACTACTGAGACTAGGGGGCTCCAAAATTGGTGTTTTGATCAGTCACCTTCCAATCATCAAACATACCAAATTGCAACCCTCTAACCTGAGTAGTTTTCATTTAATTTAAGGTCAAAGTTAGTCATGATTCATGCTTCTGCAAGCGCTCTTCAGAATCATGGGACGCACCCTCACTCTACCGCATCTGGTGAGCAACTGGAGAGCTGCCGGTCATAGCTGGTGGTTTTATACAGTATTATGCGTTGTACAGAAAACTCGATTGGGCCGAAGAAACATCGGCGCATTTTTTTTTTTTTTTTTTTTTTTTGGGGGGGGGGGGGGGGGGGGGGTGCCGGGAACTTCGTCCAATTGAAGGATTAAATTTACAACTTAGCTTGAATGAGCTACTAAACTACAGTAAGGACACGATTAGAAATACTAGCATTCTATTTTTTTCTTCAGTTAATCTCTTTATCTTGAAAAAGGTACTTTTAAGTAGTTCTTATTCCATTCAGCAATTACCATCAGATATTTTTTTGTACGGAATTATTGAAGATTCCTTATCACAGTACAATCTGCACCCGACACTTTGGTTCTATGAGTAATTGCTAGCAATATTTTGAACTTTTGACTTATTTCATGATAGAGCTGAATCACTTGGAAGCTCTGAGAGAGAGAGAGAGAGAGAGAGAGAGAGAGAGAGAGAGGTATGAAGTGCAATTTTTGCTGCTAAAATAAAGTAGGAATTGAATTTAATCTCTGGGGCTTGTGATTTCGAATCTACTAAAAGTTGTGGCATTCCTAATAAATATGTAAATTAACCATATAATCTGAAGTTTAATGAAGAAAGTAATTATGATTGTTCAAATCAACATCAAAAGCCTAACTCAGCACCAGTGGAGTATAACTGAATGAAAATGAGTCTTCTCGACGAGAGTTCCATAATAGGGAAACTTGTGTGTAATTACCGTAGTACACCAGAATTACAACTTGTGTATAATCACCGTACACCTGAATCATACGTGTACGTGCTACGAAAGTTATTAGGCGTCGTTGCTATAGTTGCATCCATCTATCATCGGAACCAAAGACGGTTGACTAAGAGGACTTCAGAACTGGGGGATTAAGATTATGCTGCTATGCTAATGACGAATGCACCTCGGGAAGCAGCCCCCCCCCCCCAACCAACGTCCAGTATGAAAAGGATTCTCAGAATATGATTAAGATCGGGCCTTGATGAATTCGAGATTCCCCAACCCCAATGACAAGAACACTAAAGTAATATTGTAATCGTACCGCAAATGATACAAATGATACCAAGAATTATTAATGTACATCACTAGAACTTCAATAATAACTGTTTATAATAACAATTCTCTCTCTCTCTCTCTCTCTCTCTCTCTCTCTCTCTCTCTCTCTCTCTCTCTCTCTCTCAGTCTGGGAAAATACCAAGGTGTGTATGGTGATTTGAAAAATATACGTCTATATTTTTTTTTATTGTATATCCTCCAGAGATTCGCTTTGCTTGCAATTGATTCCTAAATACCGAATACGCAAGCAAACACAGACAGAAACACAAAATCGGAATATTCTCCCAATTTCTAAGCTCAGTTTCGCTAAATTAATATTCTTTTTTTCAAAGTCGAGAAAAAAACCAATGCCGACCAACTTGAAAATTAAGGATTTTCAGAAATAAAAACTATACAGGCTGAAGAAATATAACTCGATAAGATAAAAAAAAAAAAGGTAAAAATGTAATAGGAAAAAATGGTCGAATACATCTAAAAGTCGCTTCGTAGCAAACAGACAAACTAAAAAAAAAATAAAAAAAAATAAAATAAATAACATTAAAAAAAAACACACGCACACACCAACATCGAGAAAAGAAAAAGTACTGCGCACCCCGCCCTTTTTTTTTTTTTTTTTTTTTTTTTTCTGTATCTAGTTACCCCGACAAAATTATATGGTACTAAAAATAAAACGATTTTTTTACATGTTACCCATCAGGCTGCTGGCCAGCAGAACCCTTCCATTACTGGTGCTAGGTCCGAATTCAGCATGATTAGGGGCATATGGCCTGACCGTCGTAAAATGTCGAAAGATTATAAACCGATTAAAGTTATAAATGAAGTTTATTATTAAATTATTATTATTATTATTATTATTATTATTATTATTACACGTTTTTATGCCTCCCTGGTAAGCTAGTTCTATTTCGTTTTTTTTATTCGTGGAAAAATAATTATGACAGAGAATAAATTATAATATCGTTTAGAGACACGAACAAACTTAAAATCTTGGAATGGTTTTTCTTTGAGTTGCAGTCATCATGTGGGTTTTAAGTAAAAAAAAAATAAAAATTTTCAGAACTTTCCCGTTACAAAAGTCCAAAGAACTTTCTTTGTTCATTACGTTAAACTCATCTTCTACTTATATGGGTGGTCTGAACATCAAAGCGGCAGCCACACTGAGTCGTAAAAGTCTTTATTTTGCGTTTATGTATATAAGAAAACATTAATGTAAGACCATCACGTCTATGGTACTCATTTAAGCACTTATAAGTGTCATGTGAATTACTTCATTCTTGAGTCATACCTTAATAAAGTGCTTATGTATTATTGCAACGTGTCTCACAAAAGAAAGTGCGCTTAAAAAGTCACGGAATAGCGATAAATGCCATTCCTGTCATTTAGAAGAAAGATAAAAAAACTACATGGATATAAAGCTTCTGGAAGCAGTAATGGATCGGGCCGTTTCATGACCTAGTGCAAGAGGAGAAAGAATTCATGATCTTCGCAGTCCTGCTATTTACGATCATTTTTCATCGCTCTCTTAATTAACTTTCGGAATACTGGACACCTTAAAAAACCCGATGGCGAATAGACATATTACTTACTCGACTTAAAAACAAATTAGTGTTGTTTATTTTCATTTTTTTATTAGCAATCCATTTTGTTTAAAGAAAACAAATTCGCTAACCAGAAATACCACTGGTAAGGTACTTTCATTACGGTAGCTTTATGGCGATACCTGATAACGAGTTTTAAACTACAAATGGTGCTTTTTGTAAGCATTAGATGAGGCCGCGAGATATATGAGGAAAAAGGTTCAGAGCACGGCTAAATTTTTAACTGTTTAAGATATTCAATAAATTGCCTAAATTAATGTCATCGACACGAAAACGAAGACTTATCAAAAATGTGAATTCCTGTGTTAATAACCGTCGTAATTTTCATATTTTCTTTTCCATTCCTGAATTCAAAATCTTAAACTCATAGACCGAAATGAAATATTGGGTTATTATGTTGAGAAACCAGATTACGTGTACCAATAAATCAATTATGTAAATCAATGTGAAATATTGTTGGTCCATTGTTTTTCTTCATTGTTCATAAGCCTCTTATATGCAGAAACATTGGTCGGCTAATGCTGACACCGACAACAATACATCGGTTTAGATATGAATAATATATTTATTTTTTTTTTTTTTTTTTTTAGTAAAGACAGAGACAAACTGGATGCCTTAAATGAGCTCCCTGGTCACAGGAAGAGAACGATTTGGAAAGTTCCCTTAAAAAGACAAAAAGATCGACAATAAAAAGGAGTTTTCTATTTAAGAAAGAAAGGATGTTTGAAAAAAATTAAAAAAAATAAAATCATTCGTTGTAACGAGTTGAAAACAGTAAAACCTAACTTGTAAACTAAGACTATATAGTTTCTAATATTTTTTTCTTCTATTTTAACATTACTTTTGTGCTCTTGCTCTCTTTATTCTTTATCAAATTCTGTTCTACATTGTCAACTGTGAAGTACTCATTGATCATTTTTCTACGTCAAACTAACTAAAACTTTTTTCCGTGCTATAAAGTGACAAAGAAAAATAAAATACTGGTAGCAAATATATAACCTTTCTTACGAATATAAATTACCCTTGATAAGTTTTTTTCCTTTTTTAATTTATTCATTTGGAAACCTTTGCTTGGCAGGAAATAAAAAAATATCCAGCATAAGGAACTAAAATATCATTGGTTTAAATTGTTTATCCATTGAAAATCTGTTCGAAAAGCTGAATATAACAAGTGCAGGACTGAGGATCAAAAGAAGGAAATGCCAACCTGCTCAAAAGTTTTACTTGTAAGACGTTGTTTTGTATGTAGTCACTTGTAATTTTTGTTTGTTGTTGCTGGGACAACTTGATTATATCACGGATCAAAGTATGTGGGCACTCAAATAAGCCATGCAGATATCACTACTTTTCAATATAACCAAAAAAGGCTAAAACACAAAGAAAAAAACGAGCCATTAAAAAAAAATCATTAAACATTTTGGATTTTCTAGACGGTTAAATTTTGCAGCTAACTGCATTAGGTCGCCAGATATCAAGAGCTAAATATTGCCACATAAATACAGGGTGTCCATAAAGTTCAGTACAATTTACAAGTATTTGATTGCTTGTAATGTACTGGGGACACTTTATGGACATCCTGCACGATCAAGCTACATTTTAAATATCATCCTGGTGACGTACATTGTGGAAGTCTATCATAAGAAATGTATTTCAAAAATCAAATTGCCTGAATATCAACCAGATGTTATTACACGTTTAAGAATCCATCAATCAGTAGGAAATATATCTCTTCCTACGAAGGGATTCATAGTTGTATGATCAGTTCAGTGCAATACTCAATATTCATTCTTTTTATGAAAATCTCCCTGAAATGTCTAAAGGAGTAAGTCGACCGTTATGATTAATTTTTAATAAGGACGATCGATATTGCGACGCCAGAGATATAAAAAACTCAATAAGCAGCCCGTCAGATCATTCACTACGGCATTATTCTAAAGTGCATTGTTTTTCGGCCAAACGAAATGGTCTATGAAAAGAAAATATATGTGTACTCAATTACACAAAAAGGAGTAACGGACTTATCCAAAATTATTGCAAATTACCATGATAAGAAAAACATCGCTTGAGTGAAAACTGATATGGATACTAGCATTTCTAATCAAAAGTTCCCTTGATGATTCTTTTCATTTTTGTCTAAAAAAATTTTGACATAACAGAGAGAGAGAGAGAGAGAGAGAGAGAGCAGACCTACAAAGGTTACATAACATCCACTGAATGACTGACTGTTCCCAGCCTTTCATCTCATTCCGGTTCGATTCGTCATCAAAGCTCCGCGAGGAAGAGGGAACGTGTTGACTTCAAGCAGCGGAGGATTATTGGAGCCTTCGTCTTCCAGCCACCTGGGAGGCTTTGGGCGAAAAGATGGAATAACAGAGTTCTTTATAGGCTCTTTCCTATCGCCCGGCTTTGTTCGGGATCTCTCTCTCTCTCTCTCTCTCTCTTTCCTCTCTCTCTCTCATCTTTTCCAGCCATAACACCGGGGCAGGATGGAGTTGTGGAGTTGTGTTTCATCGTGATCCTCCCATATGGAATATTTCTGGAGCCTTTTTGTGTTGGACTGCTGGACAGGAAAATATACGAAGTTTTAGCGTTGAGTCAACATGATGTGCAGTGCGAAAAGTTCATCCCACGTAGCTTTGTATGTATACGGGCATATATATATATATATATATAATATATCTATATATAATATATATATATATATATATATATATATATATATATATATATATATGTATGATATATATACATATATAGTATATATATATCATACATATCTATATATATATATATATATATATAAATATATATATATATATATATATATATATATATATATATATATATATATATATATATTTATATATAAATTTCAGAAAAACAGAGACACAAAGTTTTGTAGTGAAAATATGGGTAGAGCACTGTGTGATTATTCACTGTTACGTATAAATTAGGAGAGAGAGAAGAGAGAGAGAGAGAGAGAGCGATAGGATAAAGTAGGAAGTTTACACATACACCAACACATAATATATATATATATATATATATTATATATATATAGTATAGTATATATATATATATATATACATATCATAATATATGTATGTGTTAGTATATATATATATATATATATATATACACGGTTACCTACATATATATGTAGTAGTATATATGGAATATATATATATAATATATATATATATATATAGTATATATATATATAGTACTGGTAAATCTTCTTAGGCACCGAAGATAATAGTAATTCAGTTTGTATTCCACATAGGAAAATGAAAAAAAAAAAGGTATATCTCAGAAAATGCCCACAGTTTCGTCCTGCCAATGACCTCTTCTTGGAGCGTTTATTAAGGAAGAGATAAAGTTTACAGTGTAATTATATTATATATATATATATATATTTATATATATATATATATATATATATATATATATATAATGACATAAGAGAATCCATCGAAAATATACGTTTGCATCATTAATGTTTTGTGATTGGAAAGCTTCTTGAATACTAAATTCGACCTGATGCTGATTTGGGTACTGGCACGGAAAGGAATTCAAGATTGAACTCTCAAGAAAAGAATATAACCCTCAATTTCCAAAATAACTGGAAGATAATCTCTCTCATCTCTCTCTCTCTCTCTCTCTCTCTCTCAGTTAAGTGACAAAATAATGTCTTTGGCGTTAAGATTTCAATAGCTCAAAGCAACTGTATGAGAGAGAGTGAGAGAGAGATCTGTAGTAAATGATTCTGATAGAGAATGAGAGAATTAAAGGTAAATTTGGACTTTAACAAAGGAGCCAATTCTCTCTCTCTCTCTCTCTCTCTCTCTCTCTCTCTCTCTCTCTCTCTCTCTCTCTCTCTCTCTCAGCTTTTGAGGTATTGAAGCTTTAATATAAAGATATTATTTGGCATTTAACAGAGACTCAACGGCTCGATTTCAACATGCTGTCAGAAATTATACTGGTTAAAGAATGAAATTATTTACTTTGACAGACTAACCAGAGCAGACTAGGATTAGTCATACTACAATAAAGCGAATTTGAAGGATGTTAAACAGAAAATCAACTTCCTTTACCTAGTTTACGTTAGAAAGAATTTATTTTTGTAGCCCGATGAAGTTAAGTCCTCGTTGGCTTACTTAATCCGCTTTTATCGATTTCTGAACAACAGCTGGATTTCAATATAGATGAGGATTCCCAGGGATTTTTCATGCTATGTGGATCCGAATGAATAGGTCCCTAAGCATTTTTGGGCTAACGTTGATTTTTCATGATTTTGCCGAATTTCATTTTTATGATTGTAGGTTTTTCAAGCTTTTTTATCTATATATTGCTGGCCGAGAGAGAGAGAGAGAGAGAGAGAGAGAGAGAGAGAGAGAGAGAGAGAGAGAGAGGTATCAAGTTCAATTTTTGCTGCTAAAATAAAATAGGAATTGAATTTAATCTCTGGGACTTGTGGTTTCGAACCTACTACAAGTTGTGGCATTCCAGTAAAAATTAAAAATGTAAATCAAACCATATAATCTGAAGTTTAGTGAAGAAAGTAATTTAGGATTATTCAAATTATCATCAAAAGCCTCACTCAGCACCAGTGGAATTATCTGAATGAAAATGAGTTTGCGTGATAGGGAATCTTGTGTATAATTACCGTAGTACACCTGAATCATACGTGTACGTGCTACGAAAGTTTTTAGGCGTTGTCACTATAGTTGCATCTATGTATCCATCGGGACCAACGACGGTTGGCTAAGAGGACTTCAGAACTGGGGGATTCAACTTATGATCCTATGCTATTAACTTATTCACCTCGGAAAGGCCTCTCCCCCCCCCCCCCCCCCCCCACCCCCCCCCCCCCCCCCCCCCCCCCCACCCCCCCGTCCATATATGAAAGGATTCTCAAACGTATTATTAAAGATCGGGACTTGATGAAGTGCAGACGACCCAATGACAAGAACACTAAAAAATATTTGTAATCGTACCGCAAATGATACAAATGATACTAAGAATTATTAATGCACGTAACTAGAACTTCTAATACCATTTAGATAACAACTCTCTCTCTCTCTCTCTCAGCAATGATTCAGTCGATCGGTAATTGGCGTCTGGGAAAATACCGAGGTGTGTATGGTGCTTTGAAAATATACTTCTATATTTTTTATTATAGAACTCTGAATATCTTCCAGAGAAACGCTTTGCTTGCATTGACTCTAAAATACTGAATACCCAAGCAAACCACAGACAGAGACACAGAATCGGAATATTCTCCCAATTTCTCTTTTTTAGGTTCGAGAAACCAATGCTAACCAAATTAAAAACGAAGGGTTTTAAGAAATAAAACTATGCAGGCTGAGAAATATAACTCGATAAGAGAAAAAAAAAAAATAAAAATAAAAAAAAAAATAAAAAAAAAAAATGGGTGACAGAAAATGTCGAAAAAATCTAAAAGTCGCTTTGTATGCAAAAGGAAAACCTAGAGAGAGAGAAAAAAAAACAATAACAGAGGAATATCTATAACAAACAGTAATAAATCAGAAATTCACGAAAATACAGATCTTGGTTACGATCATTTTGGAGCCTGAAAGTAAGTTATTGAGATAACAGAGAAGAGAGAGAGAGATGAGAGAGAGAAGAGAGAGAGAGTAGAGTAACACACAAAACATCAAAGGGTAGAAAAGGGAGGCTGCGCACCCCGCCTATTTTTTCATTTAGTTACTCCAACAAAATGATATGGTACTAAAATAAAAGGCTTTTACGTGTTTACCCGTCAGGCTGTTGGCCAACAGACCCTTCCATTACTGGTGCTAGGTCGAATTAAGCATGATTTACGGGCATAAGGCCTGACCGTCGTAAAATGTTCAAAAATAATGACCAGAAACATAAAGCTCTACCAATTTGTTAGAAATAAGCGATTAAACTTACAAATGTAATTAGGAAGCCCGACCCTCTTTCAAGCATACTTTATTAAAAGTAATGGGCTACTTCAGCAGCGTTACCACTTGCAGAAATTCTTCTCTATTTTGGCGAATGAGCGGCTTTTTTCCGTGCTACTTAAAAACAGGCGGTAGTAGAGCGCCTATAGAGGTCATGGTCAAATACAGGTCAAAATAGGTGTGATATATTTGAATTTTTCTTTTCTCTTTTTCTTTCTCTCTCTCTCTCTCTCTTTCTTAAAGCGAGCTTTCGTCTGGAGCTGCCAGACATCCTCAGGCTGGGAAGGCTGAGGGTGGACTGATCTTGGTGGCGGTGTCCGTCCTCCTTATATCTGTGTTGTTTCTCCTCATTGGCTGGTGGGGCCGGTGAGTCTTCGTTTTCATTGGTTGCCTGACCAAGGTCTCAAGCCACTTTCTTTCGAGCCGATGGTTTGCATTGCAGCAGAATTTTCCTGGCCAAGCCGTTCTGGGGACCTCCTGAGCGGTGCTGTAACGTTGATGGGCGTTGCGCTACGCTGTAGGACGTCACGGCTAATTTGATTTCCATCGACTGCAGGAGTACCTCGTTCGGGGGCGTTGTCTTCCTTGGAGTTGTCGTGATTATTATTATTATTATTATTATTATTATTATATTATTATTATTATTATTATAAATTTTTATAATTCGTGAAAAACATGATTATGAACTAAAATAAATTACAATATCCTTTAGAGACACGGACAAACATAAAAATCTTGGAAGGGTTTTCTTTGAGTTGCAAACATCGCATGGGTTTCAAGTAAAAGAAAATGTCAGAACTTTCCCGTTACAAAGTCCAAAGTACTTTCTTTGTTCATTACGTTAAAACTCATTTTCTTCTATTGTATGGTTGGTCTGAACAGCAAAAGCGGCAGCCACACTGAGTATTAAAAGTCTTTATTTTGCGTTTATGTATATCAGAAAACATGAATATAGAGCCTTCACGTCAAGGGCATTCATTTAAGCACTTATAAGTGTCAAATGTGAATGACTTCACTCTTGAGCCATACCTTACTAAAGTGCTTATGTATTCTCGCAACTTGTCTCACGAAAGTGCGCTTTAAAAGTCAAGGAATACGATAAATCCCATTCCTGTCACTTAGTAGAACGATAAAACACTACGGAATATAAAGTTTTCTGGAAGCAGTAATTTGGATCGGCCGTTTTATGACCTTGTGCAAGAAAAAAAAAAGAAAGAATTCATGATCTTCGCAGTCTGCTATTTACGATCATTTTCATCGCTCTCGTATTTAACTTTCGGAGTACTGGCGGGACACCTTAAAAAGCCTGATGGCGAATGTACATTACTTACTCGACTTAAAAACAAAGTAGTGTTGTTTATATTCATTTCTTTTATTAGCTATCCATTTTGTTTAAAGTCATACACGAACACCGTCTGTGTTGGTGATTTTTTTTCTGAAGGGGCATTTTCAATTTAAATTTTAGACAAGGGGGGGGGGGCCGGCAAGGTATGTGAGGGGAAAATGGTGGTAAGAGCACCGGCTAAATTTTAACTGTTAAGATGTTCAATAAATTGCCTGAATTAATGTAATCGACACGAAATGAAGACTTGTCAAAAACGTGAATTTCTGTTTGTTAATATCCGTTTTCTTATATTTCTTTTCCATTTCTGAATTCAAATTCTTAAAGTCTATAAACTCAAAAGAAATATCTGGGCTAATATGTTGAGAACCAGATTACGTGTACCAATAAATCAATTATGTAATCAATTTGGGAATGATTGTTGGTCCATTGTTTTCCTATATGCAGAAACATTGGCTGACTAATGCTGACACTGGCAACAATATATCTGTTTTGATATGGAATATATTTTTCAATTTTTTTTTTTTTTTTTTATTAAAGACAGAGACTAAATGGACGAGCAAACCGAGCTACCTGGTCAGAAGAAGAGAACGATTTGGAAAGTTTCCCTCAAAGAGACAAAAAAAGATCAACAATAAATGGAGTTTTCTATCCAAGAAAAAAAGACGATGAAAATAAAAATAATTTGTTGTAGCGAGTTTCAAACAGTAAAACCTAAATTGGAATCTAAGACTATATAGTTTCTAATACCTTTTTATTCTTATTTTTACATTTATCTTACTATCTTTATTCTTTATCACATTCTATTCTACATTGTCAACTGTCAATTACTCATTGATTATTTTTTTTACGTGAAACTAATTAATTTTTTTCCCGTCATATAAAGTGACAAAGAAATATCAAATACTGGCAGTAATCATATAACCTTTCCTAGTAGATATATATAACCTTTCCTATGACTGTAAATTAGATTACCCTTGATAAGGTATTTCTCCACTTTATTCATTTGAAATCTTTGCTTGGTAGGATATCAAAAATAATATATCCAGCATAAGGAACTAAGATATCATTGTTTAAATTGTTTATCCATTGCAAATCTGTTCGAAAAGCTGAATATAAGAAGTGCAAGGAACATAAGCAGGAAAAGCCAACCTGCTGAGAGTTGCACTTGTAAGACGTTGTTTTGGTATATAGTTACATCGTACTTTTTTATTGTTGATGCTGGACAACTTGATTACATCACGGATCAAAGCATGTGGGCACTCAAGTATCGCCATGCAGATGTCAGTACTTTTCAGTATAACAAAAAATGCTAAAACTCATAAAAAACGAGCAATTAAAAATCATTAAACATTTTGTATTTTTTAGACGGCAAAAATTTGTGTAGGCTAGTGCAGTAGGTCGCCAGATATCAAGAGCTAAATATTGCCACACAAAATACAGGGTGCCATAAAGTCCCAGTACCATTACCATTATTTATTGATTGTAATGGTACTGGGACTTTATGGACACCTTGTACTATCGATCTACATTTTCATATCATCCTGGTCACGTACTTTTGTGGAGACCAATAAGAAAAAATGTAGTTCAAAGATAAATTTTTTTCCTGACTTTTCCAGATGTTCATTACACGTTAAGAAATCCATCAATCAGCGGGACAAATCCCTCTTTTCTACGAAGGGTTTCAAAGTTTGTGTGAAAAAACAGTTTCAGTGCAACACTTGAATATTGTCATTCTTTTTATGAAAAAAAACTCTCCCTGAAATGTCCAAAGGAGTAAGTCGATCGTTATGACTAATTTTTAATGGGTGATCGATATTGCGACGCCAGCAATAAAAACCAAAAAACTCAGTAAGCAGCCCTTACAGTCATTTCACTACGTCATTATTCTAAAGCGCATTGTTTCTAGGCCAAACACAAAATGGTCTCTGAAAGAAATTATTATATACTTAATTACACAATAAGGAGTAACGGACTTATCCAAAACTAAGCAAATTACCAGGATAAAGTATCGCTTGAGTGAAATACTGATATGGATACCAGCATGCTCACTAATTCATGATCATAATAAAAATGGAAAAAAAAAAGTAAAAAAAAAAACCATGATAATCTTCCTTCACTGCCTTAATATATATATATATATATATATTATATATATATATATATATATATATATATATATATATATATATATATATATATATATATTAGTGGGGGTGGGGGGCTTGTGACCTTTATTTTGAAGACCTCCAACTCATGGGCAAAGTGTTAGAATTATATGTTCTGTCTTGTTTTCCCATGTCTTGAATGGAATGCCTTTTCATCCCTTCTCTCTCTCTCTCTCTCTCTCTCTCTCTCTCTAGGCATGACGTTCTGTATTCCGGTGTAGATCTACTTAATCGAGTTGTTTGTAGATGAAAAGTTTACCTCTATTATACGTAATTGACTTTTATCATTGAATGTAACATTTTGAATACATTCTTTGTTTGTCAAAAAAAAAAAAAAAAAAAAAAAAAAAAAAAAAAAAAAAAAAAAAAAAAAAAAAAAAACAAAAAAAAAAAAAAAAAAAAAAAAAAAAAACTTTGCTCAGATTTTCTTATTACGCAATGTATCCAAAATAACGGTCATAGTTGTGCATTGTCTCTTGATCTTGAATTACGCGTTCGTTTCTGAACTCACAAAACACTGATAGAACCATTTATTCTTTGATGCAAAGTTAAAGAGAGAGAACAGTAGTTGTCATATGTTTAAACCCTATAGATATTGCTGTGTTCTTGTAGTCATTTCTGATTAAAGTTCCCTTGAAGATTATTTCATTTTTGTATAGAAAAATTTTAATAGAGAGAGAGAGAGAGAGAGAGAGAGAGAGAGAGAGACATCGCTTGCGAAGGGTATATAGCACCCACAGACCGAATGACTGTTTCCCAGCCTTTCATCTCATTCCGGTTCGATTCGTCATCAAATGCGCAGCGAGAAGAGGGACGAGTTGACTTCAAGCAGCGGAGGATTATTGGAGCCTTCGTCTTCCAGCCACCTGAGAGGCTTTGGGCGAAAAGATGGAATAACAGTTATTTATAGGCTCTTTCCTATCGCCCGGCTTTGTTCGGGATCTCTCTCTCTCTCTCTCTCTCTCTCTCTCTCTCTCTCTCTCTCTCCATGGCCACAACACAGGGGGCAGGATGGAGTTTGTGGAGTTGTGTTTCATCAAGATCCTCCCATATAATTATTCCTGGAGCTTATATTCCTGGAGCCTTTTGTGCTGGAAGTCGCTGGACAGGAAAATACACGAAGTTTTAGTGTAGAGTCGACATAATGTACAGTGCGACAACTTCATCCACGTCGCTTTGCATGTATATGGGCACATATATATATATATATATATATATATTATATATATATATATAATATATATATATATTATATATATATATATATATCTTATGATAATAATCTATATATAATATATATATATATATATATATATATATATATATATATATACTATATATTATCTAAAATAAAAAGGAGCCCATAAAAACACCAAAATGTAGAGAGAAAGGAGTACTATATTTCCAGAGACTGCTGTCCTCTCTCTTCAGTATATGATGAGAAAAGTTTACAGAAAAGGTGGTTATTTATACCAAGAGATTCGTCCCAACGTAAGCCAATTTAGGTCACCCCCGCTGATAATCTTCCTTTAATCTTCTTAAGCGTTGGTTTGAATGAAACACTGCGTCGACGGTGTCCGATGTCCAATTCCCTTTTGAGATGTTCATTACCTGCTTCTCTTTTATTAAGGCCGATTCCATCATTTGACTCTTGTACCGGCAGTTGCTGCTATAAATTACACGTGACATATTCCAGTTTATTCTATGGTTATGTTCTTTATATGATTGAAAATAGCCGAGTTCTGTTGTCCATACCTAACTGACCGTTTGTGTTGATTAATTCTCTGGGAAGTGATTTACCTGTAAATCCGATGTAAGATTGGTCACAGTCCTGGCATGGGATCTCATATACCCCAGAGTCTTTGGGCGATGTCTTTTGTTGGACGTTAATCAGGGATTTGGCTAAGGTATTTGGGTAGGTAAATGCAAAAGGGTTGGATTTCC
This sequence comes from Macrobrachium nipponense, assembly GCF_015104395.2. Lineage (NCBI taxonomy): Eukaryota > Metazoa > Arthropoda > Malacostraca > Decapoda > Palaemonidae > Macrobrachium > Macrobrachium nipponense. The sequence continues at coordinate 18,519,554 of NC_087201.1, read as the reverse complement.
CAGGGTGTGAGTTACTCTCTTAATCGTCTCTCAGGTGGGGAATTTTTATTTTATTGTTGGGTGTGTCCAGAGACGTCGTCCTGAAAACCCCAGCCATTTCAGTATTATGTACCACTGAGATAAAAGTCCCTAAAATACTTAGCAGTTTAACTGACATAAGGGGAAAACAATTCCAAAAAGGGCAGGGAACAATAACAAACTTAGAATTAAGTTTGCCGGGAGATATAGTTTTCCATTTTATTTTGTCTGACTTCTTGAACCTAACTTGACATTTTGAATCTGACGGAACTTTTTCCTAAGGCATGAATATGCAATGGTGAACATCAATATATATATCATATATATATATATATATATATATATATATATATATATATATATACATACATATATATATATATATATATATATATATATATATATATATATATATATATATATATGATGTCCACCATTGCATATTCATGCCTTAGGAAAAAGTTTCGTCAGAATTCGAACTAGACCGAAAGTGCTTGGGCTATCTCGCTTTTTCATTTTTTTTCTTCGTGGCAAAAACCTTTATTTATACATAGCATCACGTTTTATATATCTCATCGATCAGTATTCATATATATATATATATATATATATTATATATATATATATATATATATATGTATATATATATATATATATATATATATATATATATATATATATATATATATATATACATTAAATCTCAAATAATTAATTCTAATTTTTTTTCTATTTTTCACCAGATTCTATATATATGCATATGTATATATGTATGATGAGAGAGAGAGAGAGAGAGAGAGAGAGAGAGCATATAAAATTCGAACATGTTAGCATATTCAGTTAATTTCCAAAGAAAGGTTTTGATAAAAATAAGATAAAATAAAATAAAATATAATTTCAATTCGAGGCAAAACACCCTGTTGAATGACAATCATAAAGAAATGAAGTACAGAGAAGGATAAAGATATTCTTTTAAAATTGAAAGTAATTAACAGATATTTAATTCGAAACATTGATTTATGTGGTGGAAAAAAAACCCTTGGCCACTATGACAAGGTATAGCGTAAGTATGAACAGAAATTAGTCACAATGAGAGAGCTGATAATTATATGAAAGGAGCTGATTTAAACTTTTTGCCTTACTCGGGGGTAGTAAGACTGCAAACTAGTTTTCTGCTGTGGTTTCTGGGGGTAGGAAAACGTAAAGAGGGTTTGAAAAATATGTTTAGCATTGAGTTAAAGATACAGGAATGTTAGTGTAGGATATTTATATAATTTATTTATTAGAATGAAAATGTAAAAAAATGAACAATATGCCTTTCAACAATAAAGAACATTTAGGTAAACCTTATTTGCTACATATCTTGAGAGCCTACAGTCCCAAATAGTTGAAAATAGGTAAAATACACGAGAAAAAAAATCATTCATTTCTTACATATAATTTCAGTACAGTGTATGATAATATCTTCATAACAGACTAAAAAATGTGTTTAACAGTATTTAGTAATGAGCGACCTGAGAAAAAAGAGACTGAAATGCATTACTTTAAATAAGTTAGGAGCAAATGGAATAATAATAATTGATTCTGGTTTGATTTTCCAGAACCTGGCAAGCACAGTTACGAACTAGTCTTCTTAACAGCGAGAGAAAAGGATTAAAAACAAAAATTCAGTACAAAATAACTTACATAATTACAGATAAAGAATTCCTCTGTTCCTTGCTATACTACAGTTTTCAGAATTTTCGTACACTGCTTTGTGCTTGTGCATTACAATTCAAGGTCTTCGAAAGTTTAGTTGCAACAGAAACTCCAGTGATGATTGGAACTGGGGCCTGATGAACTCTGTGGTTTCCCTGAACATACTTGAGATGTTTCAACTTACTATTCGATATCCACTTAAAACTTCTACCTCTACTATATATTTATTTCATTTCCCCTATAGGGAACAATCCAAGCCTTCCTTTCTTTACATATGAATGGTGTGTGTACATGTTTTGATATAAGTGAGTTTGTGATTATATAAATCAAGGAGAATTCTTTCCAATGTGTGTGTTTGCAGGTAGTTATATAACGCAGTTCTATGTAATATACTTTCTTAATTTCACTTAAAAGGAGCATTAGGTCGCCTTTGCTGAAATTATTCAAACATTATATCACGGCTGGCGCTGTTATGAAGGACAACAGTCAATTTCATATCTAAAAATCTAACAAGACTTTTAGGAAAACTTTATATCTCACAAAGTTCTCTTAAAAGTTAGCACTGATAACCAGGTTTTAACATAAGCCTTCAGAAGTTACATATATCTCAAGGGAGAAGTTTCTTTATGCGGAAAATATTTAAGAATTTCAAGCTTGAGCGTCATATACCTAGCCAGCCAGCACTTCTTTAGCTTTTGATCAGTACGTTTTTATAAAAGCGAAGAAAAAACAGAAGAAGGCGTGATCCGACCTCCAGTTTACTCGGGACGCATGCTAAAATCTACGGCCAAATAGAGCAAATGAATACGCTATATTTCATTGGAAATAAGTGTTCTGTACTGTTTAGCATGCAAATTATTCATTTGTTACACTTTCATTCTAATAAATAAATCATAAATATATCTTATCCTAAAATTCCTGTATCTTTAACTCAACACGAAACATCCTTTTCAGACTTTTTTAGGCTTTTCCATTGGGTTTTCCTACCCTCCCAACAAGACCAATAACAACGACAACAAAGTAGTTTGCAGACTTCCTCCCCGAGTAAGCGAAAATATCTATCTGATATAGTTGGGCCGAATTTGTGGAAGGAGTTAAAGGTATAACGCTTCACTAATCAATTGTGGCGATCAGGTCCAGCAGATTATTATGTCCTATGTTATCATATTTCCATTGATGATTTCAATTCATCAATGAAAAAGACACTGGCGAAGGTGTACGGATATTTCCTTACCAATATTTTTTGAATAATAATTTTTTTTCATTTACTCACGAAGTATACTAACTCACCCTTTAAAGTTAAACGTCAAATGGATCAATACTTATAGACAGCTAAGGGTTAAATCGTTCAGGCATTTGTGAACTATTCTTTGATATATTATTGTAGTAAGTTATGCATTGTAGCCTCATGAAATATGCTCCTTTTAACTATCAGTTTCACTTGTGCCTTTACTGAAATATTCTAATTTAGTGCTGATGTTGTTGTCATGAAAAAGACAATGAACTTCACTTTAAGTTGACAGAGAAATTGATTTAATCTTTAACAAGTAAATGTTTTTCTAGTACAACGTATAATGCTGTATAAAACCATTAACTTTGACAGGCGGCTCTTCGGTCGCCCACCAGTTCCGACAAAATAAGGGAGCGTCCTATAGCCCCGGAAAGCGTTGCCAGATCCACGATCCATGGTTAACTTTAACCTTATATAAAATAAACACTACTCGGCTAGAGGATTGCAATTTGGTATGTTTGATGATTCGAGGGTTTATGATCAAAATACCAGTTTGCAGCCCTCTAGCCTCAGTAGTTTTTTAGATCCAAGGGCGGACGGACAAAGCAGGCGCAATAGGTTTCTTTCACAAAAAACTAAAAAATGGGTAATGGGGAGCGTTTTGTATGTATTTCCTCATATACTTAGATTTGTTTGAGGTTCATACGTTTCATACCATGGACAAATGAAATTAGATGAATACTTAACACATCACTGAAGACACCTCAAAGGCTTTAAAGAACAGTTAAGATTTCCAAATTTATCTGCGACTGCTGCTGTAGACCCTTTGCTCATTTGCCTTCAAATACCTTATTTTCCATTACCAAGTACCATAATACAATTATTCCTAAATGAGACTGGACTGATATAATAATTATAATAAAAGGGAAACCTATAAATTAACAAATAAATAAATAAATATACAAGTTAATAATGCAAATGGAAACCAGGAGAAATTTGACAAGCGGTGTGCTTTTCGAAATAAGTAGGGTTTTTGTGAGGATGACAGAATGCATGCTTAATCATATATATATATATATATATATATATATAATATATATATATATATATATATATATATATATATATTTATATATAGAGAGAGAGAGAGGCAGAGAGACGAAGAGGAGAGGAGAGGAGAAGAGATCAACGGCTGACACTCACTCTTTCTTCACTCGAGAAAGAGAAAAAATTCATCACTTCGAGCTCATTATGACCTTTACCTAAAAAATAAAATGACATTTTCAACAAAGAGAGACATTAACCCTTTAAGGTGCCATAGGAAACCTTATCTCAGTCGTTAATCGGCTTTTGAATGTTCACCCGAGCGCAATTTATCAGTGCATGAGAACCTACCTAAGGAATGGCTCTGCTACCATTTTTTTTACAGGACAGCCGTAAACTCTGCATAATTGTTTTCCGAGCAAAAGTCGTTCAAGGCCCAGTATACCTGTCACGAAGAACCAATGAACACTCGAGTGACTGATAGTTTATCTACCCGTTATATGTCCTCAACTAAGGGGTATTATGGCTTTGTTATTTCGAAAGTACGTCGCGGTGAGATAATTCCGAAAGGGTTTTGGTTTCACATCGACATAAATAAATCTGGTGTCAGGTCAAGAACAAAGAACTGGTAGAGGGAAATTAAACAGAAAGAGAGTATGGGGGCTCCACCCACAAAAAAGGGAGGCGGCTTAACTTTGGTAAGAAAGTTCTAAAGTGTTTTGATTTCACCCTAGACATAAATAAATGCTGGTGTTTGCAGGTTCAAGAACAAAGAGTAGGCTGGGGAAAATCAAACAGAGTAGGGGGGGAGCTTAACTGACTCTCAACAGAATTCCAAAGGTACAACTCATTTCAAAATCAACATGGACGGTCATTATTATAATTCGCCATGTTTTAGGAAGAACAGAGCTCTCTCGTGTATCGAAATTAATGTAGGTTTCCGGTGCAGGATGTTCATTTGCCATTTTATGTACGGTCACTCATATAAGTTCATGGATATCTCCGGGTGTTTGAGAGAGAGATTTCCATTTCACCCCTTTCTGGATGACAGGTGTCTGGGAGTGCGGAACTGCCCAAATGTTCAACTACCTAACTCTGTTGTAGAAAGTTTCGGCGAGACCCATCTTACATCACTATACATACAGACCCGTTGTCCAGAAAGGGGTTGGATAGAACTGAGCTTTATGCCCGGAGACATCCATGAACTTAAATGAGTGACTATATGAGGAGGCAAATGAGAATAAACCTAAGCACTGATCGAAATATGAGAATCACCAGTTCCTTCCCAATTAAGAGATTCGTAAGTTAATAAAATCACACTAACAAATCTGCTGAATGCGATTAATTCCTCCCGAGATTCAGTGTTCGCAAGTAAATCCATCTGGCAAGACGAGGAGAGCAACGAAGTTTTCGAGAAAAATGAAAACATTAAATTTCAATAACACAATAAAGAAAGTTTCCCCTTTTGCTGAGGAACGAGGAAAGTCTTCTTTAAGTCGACCCTCCAGGGAAACTAAGCAGGACGAAAGCAAGCAGCTGTAGCACCTACGCACCAGTGTGATAAAGAACCTTTGTGGCTTAAGACCAATTGGATTGCGGAAATTAACGTTATTCAGCCTGAAAGAAAAAATAGCGCGGTTACGAGCTCCTGTAAACAGATTCTGAAGTTGAGACGACGGAGTATTTGAGAATGAAGGAAGTGAAAACTGATGGCGTGATTGATGTACAGTTCGAACTGGATGTTTCAACTTTACTGTGTTCAGATTGTTTCAATAATTGTGTTATATATAAGCAATCATATCCATAACATAAGTTTCTCTTTCCTTTCACCATCTTACTATACTATAAAGCGCGTTATGTCTGTCCGTCCGTCTGTCATTCATTCACTGCCAAAGGGCTGGACCAATGGGCATGAAACTTGGGATGGTTATAGTGGGGACCCATAAGATGGTTTATAATGGGGTTTCATCCTACCTCCCCCACCCTTCTCCGAATGGGGTGGGGGTGAGAAGGGATTCCCTGAATCGGAGCTGGTTATGCCCGTGAAACACGGGGCTTGGTTGATGCCCACCCGTAGACTTAATTAATTTTTACGAATTTATCATACTTAATAGCACTAGCGAGGCACTTATAAAAAGCAGCAGATGAATATGCTTTTTAGTAAGGATTGGTAAACTGCTAGTCAGTATAATGGTGGCACGCATTAAGCAGCCTTCAATGACATCTTTAAAAGACTATCGTAACTATTACTAAATGTGTGCCTTCAATACACTCTACAGTCTTGGGAAATTGAACTCGCTATGATAAATAATTTTAACTGATACATCCGATAGCCAATATTTTCCGGTGCAGAGAAAGCAAATGAAAATGTTTATCTTTTTTTATCTAGTGACCAAAATGACCAGCAGTTACCAAGGTGGGCTTTTACCATGACTTCTCCTTTCTCAGAATTTAGTGAAAGGTCATACGAATTCCAGTGCTGCTTGTTACGAAGTTTGAGAGTGGTAGTACTATATATCAGTTCAAAAACCTTTATAAAATTTTCAAAGTAATGATTTTACTCTGAAGTTATATTTATTTATTCTCTATTCTTCTTCTAGGAATTGTTTAAATTGAGGAACTGAATTATTGGAACATGTCGACAAAATCTTGTGAAATAGGAAAATCTTGGAGCATAAATACTTTCTCTGTATAGGATTTTTTTAAATCTTATAAAAGAACTTAGCGAAAGACCACTGGCTTTGATTTTCATTGCTTCCTTAGTTATCTGAAAAAAGCTATGAGCAGATATAAAATATAATATAAAAAAGTATTACAAGTTTAGATTAATCTTTCACCAATTGTATGAAGCAGCACCTGCAGTGTATCACACCTTTAATATTATATCTATTACTAAATTACATTAACCTTTCCTCGGATATTGTTACACAAACAGCCATATGGACTGAAGTGTGACAATTCCACATGAATCCACTGACACGACGTAGTTCATAAATCTCAATTAAACATCTTTAAAAATGATCGTACACGACTTTATGATGGGAATGGAAACCCTCTTTGCTATCAAAGGCAATATGAATAATGGAAGATTTTGAAACTGTCATGCTGGGAAATTTCATCGGCGAGTGGTGACAATGTTGTTTACATTTTTATCCTCTGAATTATTAATCTTCTTTTTCAAATTAGTGTCCCTCTTCGAACTTGGGCCTTGAATTGCTAAAATATTTGGAAGATAGAGCCACGTCAATGCCATAATACTACAAACACATTGCTGCTTGTTTAGTGGTCTCTTCAGATAGAGAGAGAGAGAGAGAGAGAGAGAGAGAGAGAGAGGAGAGGAGAGAGAGAGAGAGAGAGAACTTTTGTAAAGCAAAAACCTCAGACTATTCCTTCATATTTATGTTTGTCGTAAGTCATTTCAGCGTGCTTTTTAGGGCTACTGTATCAGGCGTTGTCATCTGTGTTCAATATTTTCACGTAAACATGGATTTTCCCTTAAAAAAAAGAGAAACCAAAAAAACAACTCTAAATTAATTTGGCACTGGTTCCATGTCTATTACCCAGCGCCAGTTTAATTTAGGGATAAAGACACAGCAGGTCCACCACTGACGTGCAAGTCGCCATTACTAAGCAAAGATTCTGAAGGAGATTAACAAAATAAGCCGAACTTTCACTTGAAAGAGAAACAAAGCTGGCCACGTGGTCGCTCCTCGGCATAACCTCACCAGAGACAGCGGACGTCACTGCCTTGGACTATATGTAATATGCAAAGTTAAAGGTCAAATGTCCACTAAAAGGTGGTGATAACTGGTGACTCTACTCTGGAGAGGACGAAAGGAATGAAGAGGTGCTAAGGGCCCGCTAGAAGAGCAGACGTGGGTAAATGAGTGAATTATAAAGTTAGAATTCGAAAAGATAGAAAAACACCACTAGAGAGAGAGAGAGAGAGAGAGAGAAGAGAGAGAGAGAGTTACAAGGATTAGGATGTCTCAAAGATTTATTAGTCCATTCGAGGAGACATCATCATGTGCTCACTTATGTCTAGGAGCAGGTTTTACTGTTCATTCACTGTGTCCTAATGATTTTGTCTAGCTTTCTTTTAAACTCTTCCACACTATTGCTGTTTACAACTTCTGTGGCAGTTCATTCCATGTGTCACATATATTGTATGTAAAGAAGTTCCCACAATTAAATGTTTTGTATCTCTTCAGCTCTAGTTTCCAGAGAGAGAGAGAGAGAGAGAGAGAGAGAGAGAGATGATGAGTAAAGTGTGGAGATGTCCCACTGGCAAGCTGAGACTGGGATACAATTTGTATGCCGATGCATTCCATATATTGGTCTCGGCTGTCAATTTCAAAAGACAGCAGCACTTACTTGGAAGCGAGGGTCCCGGGACCGCTTCCTGGAGAACTGAATAACGATGAGTTAGATTTCTGAGAGGCAATCATATTAGAAGCAGCGTGACGTAATATTATCAGTGTATTAAATCTGCTGTGACTTAAAAGCTGGTAGTAAGAACCTTTTTATTTGTTGCACGCACTTCATTACCATCTATTAGCTTGACCATATAATAAATTAAATAACAGAAGTAAACTATAGCTGGCGATAGCATAAGCAAACAAAAGCAAGGCATGGATGAATGAAGAAGACATACGATGTAGATACATTTGTATGCTGTAGACGGGTAAGCACGAAAGAGCACAGTAACAAGAGAAATGAAACTAATCTACTGACAAATTGAATAAAGCTTATCAAGCTTATAGCGTAATACTTTAATCACAACACTGGGTTGTAGCAAACTAGCGAAGAGTAATCAGATTCTTGAGAGCGAGAGAGAGAGAGAGAGAGAGAGAGAGAGAGAGAGATGGTATGCTTGTTTTAGAAGTAGAAGGTTGCCTACAAAGCTTTGGCAAGTTTATTTAACTTGTGATACAATGAAAGGAGGGTACATGGCAAATTTACGCTAATTTTCCTCTTACTCGAGTTTTGCAAATTTGTCAATGACATTGGCAATAATTTCTCTGACACCCGGGCGAAGAAAATCAAGCTTCAAAGTATTTTAAGTTCTTAATAAATGCGGTGATTATGTAGTGAAAGTCTAATTGTCTGTAAATTTTAACTTTCCTCCTTTCTTCCGTCTTGATGAGACTATTTTGGACTTGTAATGAAACAAGGGTCAAATTACTCCGTTATCCTTTTCCCTCATATTTCTTTCTGTCAGAGACCCCAGTAATCCTGGCGTTCTTACTAGACAGTTGTCTAATCATATATGTCTTCCCGCTATTCTTGAGTTTCTGAGGTTTATAATGTTCTTACATCTTGAAGGATTGTTCCATGCACCTGGTTCACAGTTCAATCTGGCACTAATCCCACCTAACAAGAGTAACCACTCTAATAATTTCAAATACCATCCTTTTACTCAACTCTTAATTTCCTAAGGACAATTAATACAATCATCTGCTTCAGAATCAACGGTAGGACTAATATGTAAAATATGATTCGATTTCGCCATTGTTGGGTCACCTCTAGGGATAATTTGCTGTCTACAGTGATATCTTTCCTTTGTCAAAAAAAACTATCAAATTGTTATGAATTTCAATAAACTCCACGTCTCAAGATGTCCAGTGTACGTACACTATTCACATCATGGTACTAATATTCAAGAAAAAACGAGCAAAATTAACTTTTTCAGAAAAATGGGTAATAATATTAGGATCAATGATAACAGCCCGGATCTCAACTACAATGCTGTTATAGTGGAAATTTATGTATATCAGTGATGAACCCAAGATTGGCTATCGACTTGATACAGATGAACATCATCGACCCACTTCGTAAAAAAATCCATTCTCTTCCTGACAAAGGGTATCACAACTAAAAAAACAAATAATTACTGATCAAGTTTCAGCTTTAAAACGTTTCTGTCGTCCTAAATAAAGTTTGTAACATTTCATACACATAATTTCCGTACAGATCTGAGATCCGTAGGCAGAGAGGTAAGCAATAGTGCTGAATCGTCACACATGTTGTTCGCTAACCAGATGCTAAAGGATTTGCACAACAATTATTCTCAAATAATTATCACCTCCGTTGGTCTGAGTTATAACTGCCCACGCACGTATTATATTTACTGAGATGAGTAATTGCCTGAATGTATTCCTATGTTTCTGTACTTATAGATTCAGATTCTTAGTTGTGTAATAAGTCGATTGATTTTTACAATTTATCTATTTCTTCTTCTTTTCAATTTCCCGTTTATACAGATACTATGCAAGTTGCAATAGTGTGGATGTAGATGCGAACATTCTCTAGACCGAATTTATTTTTCAGTTTTACTGAAGTCGACTCATCCCTGAATTACTACTATTGGCCTCCACCGCAAAAAAGAAAAAAAAATTCTGATAGCTCTGCCTATTTGGTCTCCTGTGTATCAATTAATCGTTTCAAATTAAATTAAATGTCGGGAAGCAATGTGACTCACACCTGACATTCTTTTTTCCAATCAAAGGAGGTTGCTTGAATTTGTCATTCTCGAAAGCCAACAACGACGCAAAAGGAAATAGACTGATCTAACAATATCTCTTAATAAATAAACCAATAGCCTGATATAACATTATCTCTTAGTAAGCACACTAAAAGCAACTTTGTTTCGTGTCCACAGTTCTACTTTGCATATTATTTACAGCAAAGTTCCTGATTCTTCCTCAGTGATGTTGTAAAACACCAAAGTTTCTTAACCTATTTTTTTAACCACCTTGAACAGCATGACTCATAATTAACAAACAAACTCAGTTTTTCACCTAAACATCAGCGGAGGAACCATAACCCTTGACATTACCCTTCCAACGCACAGCTGGCATCTGACCCTTAGCAAACTTCCTGAAAACAGGGAAATACTCCGTTGGCAAACAACAGTCACCTTCATTTCGGCTGTGTTGTTTTATTGCAGTTGATGGAGGTACACGGCCTTCGTTTGCCGTATTGCCTTGCTTTGCTTTTTGTTTTTGTGATTCCCACTACATTCCCACCCATCTTTCGGTTTCCTTCTCCCTTGCTATACTGCGATTGGATTTGAATACGAAGACAGCCATATTATCTTGGAGACGTTTCTTATGATTCAGTCTTGTCCTTAAGCAAAATGACGAGAGTGAACTAGATATAAACGTTCAATAAAAAAATATTTTTGTAAATAGTTAATTCGTGCAGCTAAAGTCATTTATGTGGTAAAGGACGATGATTTAAAAATGTCCTTAGTTTCCAAAAACGTCTTTGGCAGGTTTGGTCTGCAATGCATACGTTCGCTGCATTTGGCAAAAAATGAAGATTTTGTATGTAGACAGGAAAGGGATTAAAAACATGAAATGGAATACATCACACATCGCACCACACACACACACACACACACACACAGAATATTCTGGAAAAACATGTCCTTCCTGTATCAATGGTGGAAGAGCACTTCGCTATCTTCTGGGTAGTTTTGAGAACACAACCAAATTTAGAAAATTTCTAAACACTTCCAGTTAGTAGGACTTATAAAAATACGCAAAAAAAAAAAGAAAAAAAAAGAAGAGTTTATCTGCAGAGAAGATTCATAAACAAAACGTATATAGTCAAAAGTTATAATATTCACAAGTAAAAGTTGCAAAACCCAAACCCTATTTGTTCAGAGGACATCAGTTTTTACCAATGTTGTGCAGTATCCTTATAGACACACAAAGACAATACACAGAGGTTATAAAATACACTGTTTCTTGGACTTACAATATATTCCCCCAATAGATGATTGATTAATTGATTAATTATAGATACTAAAAACTAGTAGTATCAAATTAAAAAAGGACACTAAATAAAAAAAACTTTAAAATTCCGGAGAGAAACACATAATATTGATATGACAGAGAGAGAGATGAATCACTTTCAGCCAATCAGGTTCTAAGACAGAGAAATGAGGAAGTTGGAGCGGGTGGACAGCAAAATTAAGAGGTAATGAAAATAAAGCATCTGAAAGTGGATTTTACGTAAACTCCGCAGAATATATATATATATATATATATATATATATATATATATATATATATATATATATATATATATATATATATATATATATTGTTGTGAGCAGAGAACACAATTACAGAGCCTGTTACGTAAATATGAAAGGTGTGTTGTTCAGATATTCCTGGTCAACTGTAATATTGTTTTACATGATATAAAGCTTCTCCCTAATACCTTTCCTATTCAACAACAGTACTATCGTATTGTGGGTGAAAAACTACAGTTAATGAAAAGTGAAGTTGAATATTATTAAACAATGGATTAGCTTCCCCTAGTTGCTCACTTGGGCTTCGCCTTGCATTTTAGTTGCCAAACCTAATGGGAAAGTAAGGATGTGCACAGATTATACAGATTATAGAAGAGTGAAAAGTGGTTACAGAGAAGGACTCTTACCCACTTCCTAGAATGCAAGATATCTTAGACAATATAGGAAATTGCAATTATTTAACTCAAATAGACCTCTTAAAGGGATATTATCAGATTCAGTTAACTGAAAATGCTAGAGAAATCAGTGCATCATTACTCCTTTTGGCTTGTTTCAGTATAACGTTCTTCCCTTTGGCATGTGTAATGCACCTGCAACCTCCAGCGTGTGATGAATGAGTTGATCAGAGATCTTGAAGATGTATATGCCTACTTGGACGACTTGGTTGTTGCAACAAGCAGCTGGGAAAAACATTTTGAAACATTGTTGATGCTTGCAACACAGGTATTGGTGCTGTGCTTCTGCAGTCAAAGGATGAAGAGCCATCTGACGAATCCCATTGCTTCCTGTTTCATACTTTTCCAGGAAGTTTCCCCTCCCCAACTCAGCAGCACTGGTCTACTGTAGAGCAAGAGCTCTATGGTGTTGTAGCTGCACTTCTACATTTTTTCAGCGTATATCTGCATGGAAATACTACTGTGACAGTCTTATCATACCACTTGCCACTGGCCTTCCTTGAAATGGCCAAGCTCCATAACAAGAAACTGCTCCGGTGGTCTTTCATTATCCAGGAATTCAACGTGAAAGTGAAGCATATTCCTGGAGCAGAAAATAAAGTAGCAGATGCATTGTCTCGTGTGTAGGCATCTTCAAGCATCCCTCCCATCCATCATAAATGGATGATCATCGTGAAACCTCTCACCCGCCTTTTAGCACGGGGGAGCTGTTACGATTATGTTATATTTTGTAGAATATGATTTGCATTAATCATATATCCGGGGAATAATGTTTCTGTACTCGATAATCATTAAATATGCTACCACCTGTCCCTTCAGTCTCGAGACTCCTTGCTGAGTCTCGTTTCTGTTAACCTCCTTGGCATTATAAGAGCATATGTCATTGGCTTTCAGACTAAGGGACTTTTTAACCCCTCTCTAGCTGATCTGTGGTGGTAACTACATTTAGTTTGTTTTACATACTGAAGAGTGTTTGTGAAGTAATTATTTACAATTGTTAAGTATTTGTAAGTTTTTTATTATTTTCATTTGTATGATTTGTACTGCCGTTATTTATTAGTAACTTGTTGGTATTTGTTTTGTAATTATATCTATATATATAGATATATATATATAATAATATATATATATTTACATATATATATATATATTAATATATATCTAGCATTTCTTTTATATTTAATTTACGTTCCTTAATATTCTGGTTTGATATAAAGTGACTGTGGGTGTTTGTATAATGACTCCTCTCTACTCCCTAGACTAACTCATAGGAGATCGTTACAATATATATATATATTATATATATATATATATATCATATATATATATAAAAATTTATTATATGTGTTCCCTATCTTTTACAATATGGTTGAAATAATTACATATTTAACGTGGGTGAATCACAGTCTATAATGCATATTAATTATAGTTCGGTGGATGCTCTCCGGAAAAATAACGAAACGGATATACATTTTCTTAACGTCGAATAAAACGGTAAACAATAAACGTAATTACCTGGAATTGGGAAGCAGAAAAGGGGAGAAACGTATTCGGGAAACAATAAAACATCGCGATGATGATTAGAAAGACGAAATGGGAGAAGTGAACCAAAAGAGTGAGCATCCAGACACCATTGTTTACACCATGAAGTGAATATGAAAAGGTAAGTGGAAGCACTTTTCATTTTTCCTGAGACGAACAAACAGACAAACTAACATAGTTGAAATTGGTGGGGCCACGATAATGATGAACCTTTAAGCTGAATCAAATTTGCTCCGTCTCTCTCTCTCTCTCTCTCTCTCTCTGCTCTCTCTCTCTCTCTACTCGTTCCTATTGTATTTCATGTTCACTTCAGTGTGTAAACAATGGTGTCTGGATGCTTACTCTTTGGTTCATTTCTCCCCATTTCGTCTTTCTAATCATCATCGCGATGTTTTATTGTTTCCCGAATTCGTTTCTCCCCTTTTCTGCTTCCCAATTCCAGGTAATTACGTTGTTTTTTCCGTTTTATTCGACGTTAAGAATGAATATTCGTTTCCTTATTTTTCCGGCGAGTATCCACCGAACTATACTTAATAAGCATTACAGACTGTGATTCACCCACGTTAAATATGTAATGAAATATTTCATTCATATTGTAAAAGATAGGGAACATTCCTACTTATTTCGTCCGGTCAGTGTTTCTGAGCCCCGAAGTTGTCAACATGTCACTGATAAGATTTATTTATACGTAATCGCAGCGGACGATGCTGTGGATATTCTGGAAGGTTGTGGCACAGACAAAAATATGTTTATTCCATCATGGAAAAGTAAAGAGAACAATAACTCTTTCTCTTTTCTGCATGGCTTGTGCAACATTTTTCATGGATGTATGAATAATACAAATAAGAAAAAAAATTGAAAATATTTTTTTTTTTATTTCGTTTCCAATCAATATTGCACGCATATGAAAACAGCAGAGTCTTACAACTAGAATGCGTAGTTACGACGACAACTTTTGCTCTTCCACAAAGGAGACTTGCATAATCTCTCAAAAGGATTTCATCTTCACCAGATACAGAAAAATCAGGAACTTTTATTTGCCAGCTACCACGTTGGGTTTTGCTTCTGATACTCGGGAATTGAAAAAAAAGCATAAGCCGAAAAAAATGAATAAAAAAGAAACATTAAAAGTAAAATCAGTAGCTTTTACTCGCCAGCTACCACTCGGGGTTTTGCTCCTGATATTCGGGAATTGAAAGAGAAAAAAAAATCGTAAAAATCTAGTGTTATTTAATTAGCTATAATGCTTCTATATAATTCTATAAGTTTTATACAGGTAAAGAAATATATATATATATATATATATATATATATATATATATATATATATATATATATATATATATATATATATAATATATATATATAATATATAGATATATATATATATATATATATATATAATATATATATTATATATATATATATATATATATAATATATATATATATATATATATATATATATATAATATATATATATATATAAGGTATATACTATATATATATATATATATATATATATATATATATATATATATATATATATTATATATATATATATATAATGCTTCTATATAATTCTATAAGTTATATACAGGCATAGAAATATATATATATATATTATATATATATATATATATATATATATATATATATATATATATATGTATGAATGGTCTCTTTATGAGAGACAAGCAGGTTCAAAATAAAAACAAGAAATTGAGCTGGAATGACTGACGAAAGGCAATACAGATCAAGGGGAGGACTGAACAAGACAAAAAATAACCTTAATAATGTATTTACAGGTTAAGTTACATTATTTAAAAGTGAGGCCAGGTTTTGGGCGGCGAAAATGCAGTTATCAATGATCAAAATAATCAATAAATAGATAAACAGATAATCAAATCCATTAGTAAATCAGAAATAAATCAGAAGTGAGCATTGCACTAAATCAGAGCCTTACACTTGCTCAATACCAAAAATCAATAAACTGAATCAAATTAGGCAATCACACCGGCAGCATAAACATAATAGTAATAACGACAACACAAATAGCCACCACGAAAACCAAACATAAATACCAATCACATAACACCCAAGCAGCAAAATAATCACACAGACAAATTCACAAGAATTGTCGAAGACATAGAAACGGACGAGTCCTCATCCTCCTGTAGAAGTCAGTCCTCCCGTTGAAGTCACAAACGACTTCTAGCTGCCCTAATACTGCCATGTTGCTGTTGCCTTCCCAGCCGAAGGTTCCCAGAACCTCTCGGATTACCATCCAAAATCTTTCTACAGCTGTCACTCACACCAGGACAAAAGTAACTTCGCCACCATAATGATAAACACTGGCGAGTAAGGGAAACAATTCAACAATCATAACGATTGTTTAAAACAAAATAACGACTAATTGTTACAATATATATGCATATATATATATTATATATATATATATATAGATATATTATATATATATATATATTGTTTACATTTATTGATCTCCTCGTCTCCCAAGCATTTATTTAATCTATTTTATTTCTAAAAGAGCAACCATATTTACCCAAATATCAGCTGATTTAGGCGGGAAACACAAACTCAGGCCAGACTAGGCATGCCCAGCGCCAGCCGTTAGCTGCGGGAAAGACTCTTGTCAGCTTTAGGGACGTATCCCAGAGGGAAGTGTGTAGCTAGCCAGGTACTTATTAGGCCTACGTCTTAAGCTCCTTTTCCTGTGAACCCTTTGCTGGGCCGTAGTTCTGTTTCCAGGATGCCCTGCACTTGGGGGGATAAAGCAGACCCCCCAACACCTATGCTTAACACATGCAGTCGGCCTCAGTCGCCTCCAGTCGTGACCTCGGATGGATGTCCCAGCCAGCCTTCCATTTAGGCCTACCAAGGCGTTACTGGTGCGCCCAGACCTGACGTGAGAGATATTAGTCCCCGTGTGGACAAGCTGCATTTACTCTTTCTCCAGGCAAGTAAACGGCCTCTTGTAAATAAATGTGTGTAAAGTAATTAGCTGAGTTTTCTGGCGACCTCCTCTAGAGTAAATTAACACAATAAATCCTTTTAAAGTAGGTTTCAAGTAATTCATTCTGCATTTTGCCTCGAATCTTTTCCTGTACGTATTTGAGCCCTTCAGGCCAGGGCTTCAAAACTTAAATATAATATATATTATATATATATATATATATAGTATATATATATATATATATATATATATATATATATATATATATATATATAAAGGAAATATACCCTACTTATAAAAAATAAAGTAAATAAATTAAAAAAAGTAAATGTAAACCACAAAAAGATTAAATCCACAGTCTCATTTGAAGCTATAAATGTCTGAACGATTGTCAGGATCAGTCGTTTTGTTTGAACGATCCTGGTTGGGTAGTTTCCCTGTTTCTCCTGCTTTTTCGGTATTTTTGTCTACATGACGAGTTTACTTTTGTCACACTGTGAGTGACCGAGTTAGTCAGGTTCTGGGTGGCAGACAGTCTTGGCAATACTCAGCCAAGAAGGCAGTAGCTGAATACTAGTATGGCTACTTGATTTGAGCAGCAGGTATTGGTTCACCTGTTGTATTTGGCAGTTGAAGCAGTTGCAGCGTGGTTACTGGACTTTAACAGCAGGTATTGGTGACCTGATGTCTTCGGCAGTTGCAGGATGTAGTCATCTGTGGCGCAGTGTATCCAGTGAGACTGCCAACCAGTTGTCTTTTCGACTTCGCCGCAGTCATGTGTATTTTTGGATATGTTCCTGTCAGCAGTCATGGGCTGTTGTGGTGACTTGACGGCGATTGTCTGGTGATGTACTACATCCTCTTTGACAGTAGAGACTGTCTTGACGTCTCTGTAGAGATGGTTATTTTTGTGTGGCGCTGCCTGAAGTTCTGGTATTACCTTTGAGGTATTGTTGTTAATGTTATTTATACTGTGTATGTAATTAAATGTCTTATTATTGGTGCTGTGTGAATTTAATAATTCTCTATGCTGCTTTGGTGATTTATCACTATTATTATGCTGCCTATTTTTGAGGTTTACTGATTTAATCAATTGAACATGTTATTGTGCATGATTGTTTATTTAGTGTGGAGCAAGTGTATGGCTCAGAAATTTATTTGCTATTTAAATGTATATTTTGAATTGGATGATCATTGATTTTTCACTGTTGCTGTTAAGCATTTACTTTTGTTTATGAATGTTTGTTCTGTCTGAGTAATGTAAATTGTCTAATGATTCATTTTTTTGTAACTTTAAGTGTTAATGATCATGTAATGTCTTTTCGTCACTAGAACCTGTACTCATTTGTAAATATGTACAAATATGTAATAAATTAGTTTTAAGGCATTTCTGATTTTTTTTCACACCCTCTTCTGTGGTATGTCTGTTCCTCCGGCCATTTCAGACCCATATTTTAATTTTCATTGAAAGAACCTGATGAACCATCTATGGTTCATAACAACGATAAAAGAAGAGTTAAACGAATGAGAGTAAGTAATAATCACATCTGGAGAAAGCTTTGAATCGTGGAGAGGGGATATTATAACTTCCTCAAATCTCACAATATCCGAAATGTCAGTGAATAAAAACTTTTTTTATTTTCTAATAATGACGTAATAAGCCTTACAAAGTGAACTCCACCGAATTAGAGCATCAAACGACCACAAAAGCAAAAAGGAAAATGAAGAATGGAAAAAGGAAACCTGACGGATATTTGCCTTCCGTTCAGCTTTGACAGGAACCGAGTGATGATTATACAGAAGGGGAAAGAACAATTACGTTTCGGAGAACGTTCGAGAATCCAGGAATTATGCGATCCAGAATATTATATGATTGTGGACTGGAATATTCCTGTTTATGTCTGCGTGTCTAAGTGACACTTATATTACAATCACGGAATTCACTATTTAAGAACATATATAGTGCTTAAGTCACCTATCACAAACACCCACAAAGACAGGCAGAAAGTCAGTTCCAAGAGCTTTAACCTTTATTCAGGTATTGAATAAATGCGAAAGCGCTTGGTATACTGACTTTTCTGCCTATCATTTTCCTGTGGTATTCGCTTATATAATGAAGTCACGGGATCTACAGTGATTTTTAAGCATATATATATATATATATATATATATATATATATATATATATATATATATATATATATATATATACACACACACACACACACACACACACACACACACACACATATATATATATATATATATATATATATATATATATATATATATATATATATGTGTGTGTGTGTGTGTGCGTGTGTATGTGTGTGTGTATGTATCGTGCATACATATCAAGGCATTATTCTCCAGTGCCTTCATTTCAGATCCCCAGTTCCTTGCAGATCTTTTTTAGTTCTTAGTCATAAAACTGACGATCTGTACTTGCTTTTCTAAAAGGATCATTCTCCATTATTTGCATATGACCAACGCATCTCAAATCATAAACTAACCCTTTACTGTGCACTTGCTCTCTCATCATTTCTCCCGCTCGTCTTGCCTTTCCTAACACTTTGAGTTCCTCTTTAAAGTACGCAAACAAAATAATTCATCACATTAGCTCAAAACTTTTTTTTTTTATTTACATTTCCAAAAAAGGGGATTTGGGGCTGATATAATCCCTTCATTCATCCCACATTGGTTCA
>NC_087201.1:18481351-18499341 GCF_015104395.2 Macrobrachium nipponense | reverse complement strand
TCTCTCTATCTCTTTCTCTATTAAAATTTTTTTATACAAAAATGAAATAATCTTCAAGGGAACTTTAATCAGAAATGACTACAAGAACACAGCAATATCTATAGGGTTTAAACATATGACAACTACTGTTCTCTCTGTTTAACTTTGCATCAAAGAATAAATGGTTCTATCAGTGTTTTGTGAGTTCAGAAATGACGCGTAATTAAAGATCAAGAGACATTGCACAACAATGACCGTTATTTTGGATACATTGCGTAATAAGAAATCTGAGCAAAGTTTTTTTTTTTTGACAGAACAAAATGTATTCAAAAATGTTACATTCAATGATAAAAAAAGTCGATTACGTATAATAGAAATAAACTTTTCATCTACAAACAACTCGATAACGTAGATCTACACCGGAATACAGAACGTCATGCCTATAGAGAGAGAGAGAGAGAGAGAGACCTTACCTTACAGACCTTACAGTTCGTTCGGGTTGCCCCAGGTCCCTCAGTGTGAGGCGCCTCTAATGTCTACCAGAGAGTTGCTAGTACATCTTCCGGTATATTTTGCATCTTCCAATCTTGGATGGTCTGGGATGCAGTTTAGATATTTGTCGAGCTTATTCTTAAACACATCTACGCTCACTCCTGATATATTCCTCAGATGAGCTGGCAACGCATTGAATAGACGCTGCATTATCGATGCTGGTGCGTAGTGGATTAATGTCCTGTGTGCTTTCCTTATTTTTCCTGGTATAGTTTTGGGCACTATTAATCTACCTCTGCTTGCTCTTTCTGATATTTTTAGTTCCATGATATTTTCTGTTATTCCTTCTATCTGTTTCCATGCCTGAATTATCATGTAGCGTTCTCTTTCTCCTCCTTTCTAGACTATATAATTTTAAGGATTGTAGTCTTTCCCAGTAGTCTAGGTCCTTAACTTCTTCTATTCTAGCTGTAAAGGACCTTTGTACACTCTCTATTCGTGCAATATTCCTTTTGATAGTGTGGGTACCATATCATATTGCAATATTCAAGTGGACTACGAACATATGTTTTATAAAGCATAATCATGTGTTCAGCTTTTCTTGTTTTGAAGTGCCGTAACAACATTCCCATTTTTGCTTTACATTTTGCCAACAGAATTGCTATTTGATCATTGCATAAAAAGTTCCTATTCATCATCACACCAAGGTCTTTAACTGCTTCTTTATTTGTGATTGTCTCATTATTAGGTCCCCTATATGCATATAGCTTTCCTTCTCTGTCTCCATAATTTATTGATTCAAATTTATCAGAGTTAAATACCATCCTATTTTCCTCTGCCCAATCATATACTCTTTGTAGAGCGTTCCTATTTCTCTCACAAGTAATTTCTCTACCAGAGAGAGAGAGAGAGAGAGAAGGGATGATAAGGCATTCCATTCAAGACATGGGAAAACAAGAGAGAACATATAATTCTAACACTTTGACCATGAGTTGGAGGTCTTCAAAATAAAAGTCACCAAGCCCCCCACCCCCCCACAATAATATAATATATATATATATATATCATATATAATATATATATATATATATCTATATATATATATATATATATATATATATATAATATTAAGGCAGTGAAGGAAGAGTATTATAGTTTTTTTTCTACTTTTTTCCCATTTTAATATGATCATGAATTAGTAAGCATGCTGGTATCCATATCAGTATTTCACTCAAGCGATACTTTATTCTGGTAATTTGCTTGGTTTTGGATAGGTCCGTTACTCCTTATTGCGTAATTAAGTATAAATAATTTCTTTCAGAGACCATTTCTTTTTGGCCGAGAAACAACGCGCTTTAGAATAATGACGTAGTGAAATGACTGTAAGGGCTGCTTATTGAGTTTTTTGGTTTTTATTGCTGGCGTCGCAATATCGATCACCCATTAAAAATTAGTCATAACGATCGACTTACTCCTTTGGATATTTCAGTTAGGGTTTCATAAAAAGAATGAATATTAAGTGTTGCGCTGAACTGTTCACACAACTTTGAAACCCTTCGTAGAAAGAGGGATTTGTCCTGTTGATTGATGGAATTTTAAACGTGTAATGACATCTGGGAAAAAGTAAGGAAATTTTATCGTTGAACTACATTTCTTATGATCTTCCACAAAGTACGTGACCAGGATGATATTGAAAATGTAGATCGATAGTACAGGGTGTCCATAAAGTCCCAGTACCATTACAAGCAATAAATAATGGTAATGGTACTGTGACTTTATGGACACCCTGTATTTGTGTAGCAATATTTAGCTCTTGATATCTGGCGACCTACTGCACTAGCTACAAAATTTATCCGTCTAAAAAATACAAAATGTTTAATGATTTTTTTAATTGCTCGTTTTTTATGTGTTCTAGCATTTTTTGTTATACTGAAAAGTACTGACATCTGCATGGCGATACTTGAGTGCCCACATGCTTTGATCCGTGATGTAATCAAGTTGTCCCAGCATCAACAAATAAAAAAGTACGATGTAACTACATGCCTAAACAACGTCTTACAAGTGCAACTCTCAGCAGGTTGGCTTTTCCTGCTTATGTTCCTTGCACTTCTTATATTCAGCTTTTCGAACAGATTTGCAATGGAAAAACAATTTAAACCAATGATATCTTAGTTCCTTATGCTGGATATATTTTGATATCCTACCAAGCAACGGTTTCCAAATGAATAAAGTGGAGAAATACCTTATCAAGGGTAATCTAATTTACAGTCATAGGAAAGGTTATATATTTACTAGGAAAGGTTATATGATTACTGCCAGTATTTGTTATTTCTTTGTCACTTTTATGACGGGAAAAAAATTAATTAGTTTCACGTAAAAAAATAATCAATGAGTAATTGACAGTTGACAATGTAGAATAGAATGTGATAAAGAATAAAGATAGTAAGATAAATGTGAAATAAAAAATAAAAAGGTGTTAGAAACTATATAGTCTTAGATTCCAATTTAGGTTTTACTGTTTGAAACTCGCTGCAACAAATTATTGTTATTTTCATCGTCTTTTTTTCTTGAATAAAAAACTCCATTTATTGTTGATCTTTTTGTCTCTTTCAGGGAACTTTCCAAATCGTTCTCTTCTTGTGACCAGGTAGCTCGTTTGTCACGTCCATTTAGTCTCTGTCTTTAACTAAAAAAAATTTGAAAAATATATTCCATATCTAAACAGATATATTGTTGCCCGTGTCAGCATTAGTCAACCAATGTTTCTGCATATAGGAGGCTTATGAACAATGGAGAAAAACAATGGACCCCCAATATTCCAAATTGATTACATAATTGATTAATTGGTACACGTAATCTGGTTCTCAACATATTAGCCCAGATATTTCTTTTGAGTTTATAGACTTTAATAATTTGAATTCAGAAATGGAAAAGAAATATAAGAAATTACGGATATTACAAACAGGAATTCACGTTTTTGACAAGCCTTCGTTTCGTGTCGATTACATTAATTCAGGCAATTTATTGAACATCTTAACAGTTAAAATCTAGCCGGTGCTCTTACCATTTTCCTCACATACCTCGCGGCCTTGTCTAAAATTTAAATTGAAATGCTCAGAAAAAAAATCACCAACACAGATGGTGTTCGTGTATGATTCTTTAAAAAAAATGGATAGCTAATAAAAAAAATGAATATAAACAACACTACTTTGTTTTTAAGTCGAGTTAGTCATGTATATTCGCCATCAGGCTTTTTAAGGTGTCAAGTACTCCGAAAGTTAAATACGAGAGCGATGAAAATGATCGTAAATAGCAGACTGCGAAGATCATGAATTCTTTCTCCTCCTGCACAAGGTCATAAAACGGCCGATCCAAATTACTGCTTCCAGAAACTTTATATTCTGTAGTTTTATCTTTCTACTAAGGGACAGGAATGGGATTTATCGTATTCCTTGACTTTTAAAGCGCACTTTCGTGAGACAAGTTGCGAGAATACATAAGGCACCTTTAGTAAGGTATGGCTCAAGAGTGAAGTCATTCACATTTGACACTTATAAGTGCTTAAATGAATGCCTTTGACGTGAAGGTCTTATACTAATGTTTTCTGATATACATAAACGCAAAATAAAGACTTTTAATACTCAGTGTGGCTGCCGCTTTGCTGTTCAGACCAACCATAGTAGAAGATGAGTTTAACGTAATGAACAAAGAAAGTACTTTGGACTTTGTAAAGGGAAAGTTCTGACATTTTTGTTTTACTTGAAACCCATGCGATGTTTTATGTTTGTTCGTGTCTCTTAAGGATATTGTAATTTATTTTAGTTCATAATCATGGTTTCACGAATAATAATAATAATAATAATAATAATAATAATAATAATAATAATAATAATAATAATAATAATAATAATAATAATAATAATAATAGGAATACAAGACTTACAAGCTCTGGAATAAGACTAGCAGAGGTTAATATCAGGAGAGGGATCTTCCAGGGCGACTCACTGTCCCCACTACTCTTCGTAGTAGCCATGATTCCCATGACAAAAGTACTACAGAAGATGGATGCCGGGTACCAACTCAAGAAAAGAGGCAACAGAATCAACCATCTGATGTTCATGGACGACATCAAGCTGTATGGTAAGAGCATCAAGGAAATAGATACCCTAATCCAGACTGTAAGGATTGTATCTGGGGACATCAGGATGGAGTTTGGAATAGAAAAATGCGCTTTAGTCAACATACAAAAAGGCAAAGTAACGAGAACTGAAGGGATAAAGCTACCAGATGGGAGCAACATCAAACACATAGATGAGACTGGATACAAATACCTGGGAATAATGGAAGGAGGGGATATAAAACACCAAGAGATGAAGGACACGATCAGGAAAGAATATATGCAGAGACTCAAAGCGATACTCAAGTCAAAACTCAACGCTGGAAATATGATAAAAGCCATAAACACATGGGCAGTGCCAGTGATCAGATACAGCGCAGGAATAGTGGAATGGATGAAGGCAGAACTCCACAGCATAGATCAGAAAACCAGGAAACATATGACAATACACAAAGCACTACACCCAAGAGCAAATAAGGACAGACTATACATAACACGAAAGGAAGGAGGGAGAGGACTACTAAGTATAGAGGACTGCGTCAACATTGAGCACAGAGCACTGGGGCAATATCTGAAAACCAGTGAAGACGAGTGGCTAAAGAGTGCATGGGAAGAAGGACTAATAAAAGTAGACGAAGACCCAGAAATATACAGAGACAGGAAAATGACAGACAGAACAGAGGACTGGCACAACAAACCAATGCACGGATAATACATGAGACAGACTAAAGAACTAGCCAGCGATGACACATGGCAATGGCTACAGAGGGGAGAGCTAAAGAAGGAAACTGAAGGAATGATAAACAGCGGCACAAGATCAGGCCTAAGAACCAGATATGTTCAAAGAACGATAGACGGAAATAACATCTCTCCCATATGTAGGAAGTGCAATACGAAAAATGAAACAATAAACCACATAGCAAGCGAATGCCCGGCACTTGCACAGAACCAGTACAAAAAGAGGCATGATTCAGTGGCAAAAGCCCTCCACTGGAGCCTGTGCAAGAAACTCAGCTACCTTGCAGTATAAGTGGTACGAGCACCAACCTGAGGGGATGATAGAAAACGATCAGGCAAAGATCCTCTGGGAACTATGGTAATCAGAACGGATAGGGTGATACGTGGCAAACAGACCAGACGTGACGTTGATTGACAACGTCAAGAAGAAAGTATCATTCATTGATGTCGCAATACCATGGGACACCAGAGTTGAAGAGAAAGAGAGGGAAAAATGGATAAGTATCAAGATCTGAAAATAGAAATAAGAAGGATATGGGATATGCCAGTGGAAATCGTACCCATAATCATAGGAGCGCTAGGAACGATCCCAAGATCCCTGAGAAGGAATCTAGAAAAACTAGAGGCTGAAGTAGCTCCAGGACTCATGCAGAAAAGTGTGATCCTTGAAACGGCACACATAGTAAGAAAAGTGATGGACTCCTAAGGAGGCAGGATGCAACCCGGAACCCCACACTATAAAATACCACCCAGTCGAATTGGAGGACTGTGATAGAGCAAAAAAAAAAAATAATAAAAAAAAAAAAATACAATAATAATAAATAATAATAATAATAATAATAATCACAACTCCACGGAAGACAACGCCCCGAACGAGGTACTCCAGCAGCCGATGGAAATCAAATTAGCCATGACGTCCTACAGCGTAGCGCAACGCCCATCAACATTACAGCACCTCTCAGGAGGTCCAGACGGCTGCAGGATCTGCTGCAATGCAACCTTCGGCTCGAAGAAAGTGGCTTGAGACCTGGCTCAGGCAACCAATGAAAACGAAGACTCACCGCCACCAGCCAATAGGAGACAAGCATGGGGCAGACCCCCTACTGTCAACCACAGATATAAGGAGGACGGACACCGCACCAAGATCAGTCCACCCTCAGCTTCCCAGCCTGAGAATGTCTGGCAGCTCCAGACGAAAGCTTGCTTTAAGAAAGAGAGAGAGAGAGAGAGAGAGAAAAAAAAAATTCAAATATATACCCCTATTTTGACCCTGTATTTGACCATGATCTCTATAGGCGCTCTACTAGCCTGTTTAAGTAGCACGGAAAAAGCCGCTATTCGCAAAATAGAGTAGAATACATATAATTGTAACGCTACTGAAGTAGCCATTACTTTTAATAAAGTATGCTTGAGAGAGGGTCGGCCTTCCTAATTACAATAATAATAATAACTTCATTTATAAGTTTAATCGCTTATTTCTTAACAAATTGGCATGAGCTTTATGTTCTGGTCATTATTTTTGAACATTTTGCGACGGTCAGGCCTTATGCCCGTAAATCATGCTTAATTCGACGTAGCACCTGTAATGGAAGGTTCTGTTGGCCAACAGCCTGACGGGTAACACGTAAAATCCTTTTATTTTTAGTACCATATCATTTTGTTGGAGTAACTAAATGCAGAAAAAAAATAGTCGGGGTGCCCAGTCCTTTTTCTCCCTTTGATGTTTGTGTGTGTACTCTCTCTCTCTCTCTCTCTGTTATCTCAATACTTACTTTCAGTCTTCAAAATGATCGTAACCAACATCTGTATTTTCGTAATTTCTGAATTTATTACTGTTTGTTATAGATATTCTTCTGTTGTTGTTGTTTTTTTTCTAGGTTTTCTTTTTGCTACGAAGCGACTTTTAGATTTATTCGACATTTTTCTCTTACCCTTTTTGCTTTTTTTTTTAGTTTTTTTAGTTTTTTTTCTCTTATCGAGTTATATTTCTCAGCCTGCATAGTTTTATTTCTGAAAACCCTTCGTTTTTAATTTGGTTAGCATTGGTTTCTCGAACTTAAAAAAGAGAAATTGAGAGAATATTCCGATTCTGTGTTTCTGTCTGTGCTTGCTTGGGTATTCAGTATTTTAGAGTCAATTGCAAGCAAAGCGTTTCTCTGGAGGATATTCAGAGTTCTATAATAAAAAATATAGACGTATATTTTCAAAGCACCATACACACCTCGGTATCTTCCCAGACCGCCAATTACCGATCGACTGAATCATTGCTGAGAGAGAGAGAGAGAGAGAGAGAATTCTTATCTAAACGGTATTAACGGTTCTAGTTACGTGCATTAATAATTCTTAGTATCATTTGCGGTACGATTACAAATATTTCTTAGTGTTCTTGTCATTGGGTCGTCTGCACTTCACCAAGTCCCGATCTTTAATAATACGTTTGAGAATCCCTTTCATATATGGACGGGGATGGGGGTTGGGGGGAAGAGGCCTTTCCGAGGTGAAGAAGTTATTAGCATAGCATCATAAGTTGAATCCCCCAGTTCTGAAGTCCTCTTAGCCAACCGTCTTTGGTCCCGATGGATGCAACTATAGTGACGATGCATAATAACTTTCCTAGCACGTACACGTATAATTCAGGTGTACCACGGTAATTATACACAAGTTTCCCTATCACGCAAGTCATTTTCATTCAGATATACTCCACTGGTGCTGAGTGAGGCTTTTGATGTTAATTTGAATAATCCTAATTACTTTCTTCACTAAACTTCAGATTATATGGTTGATTTGCATTTTTACTGGAATGCCACAACTTGTAGTAGGTTCGAAACCACAAGTCCCAGAGGTCAAATTCAATTCCTATTTTATTTTAGCAGCAAAAATTGCACTTGATACCTCTCTCTCTCTCTCTCTCTCTCTCCTCTCTCTCTCTCTCTCTCTCTCTCTCTCTCTGCCAGCAGTATATAAATAAAAAAGCTTGATAAACCTACAATCATAAAAATGAAATTCGGCAAAATCATGAAAATCACGTTAGGCCAAAGATGCTTAGGGACCTATTCATTCGGATCCACATTGCATGAAAAATCCCTGGGAATCCTCATCGTATATTTAAATCCAGCTGTTGTTCAGAAATCGATAAAAGCGGATTGAGGAAGCAACGAGGACTTACCTTCATCGGGCTACAAAAATAAATTCTAAAATAAACTAGATAAAGAAAGATGATTTTCTGTTAACATCCTTCAAATTCGCTAATTGTAGTATGACTAATCCAGTCTGTTCTGGTTAGCCTGTCATAGTAAATAATTTCATTCTTTAACCAGTATAATTTCTGACAGCATGTTGAAATCGAGCCGTTGAGTCTCTCTGTTAAATACCAAATAATATCTTTACATTAAAGCTTCAATACCTCAAAAGCGGAGAGAGAGAGAGAGAGAATTGGCTCCTTTGTTAAAGTACAAATATACCTTTAATTCTCTCATTCTCTATCGGAATCATTTACTACAGATCATCTTCTCTCTCTCTCTCTCTCTCTCTCTCTCTCTCTCATACAGTTGCTGAGCTATTGAATCTTAACGTAAAGACATTATTTGGCACTTAACTGAGAGAGAGAGAGAGAGAGAGAGAGAGAGAGAGAGAGATCTGTAATGAATGATTCTGATGGTGAATCAGAGAATTAAAGGCAAATTTGGACTTTAACAAAATTTCAAGGGTTTGAGGAGCCATTTTTTATTAGTGAAATCTTTTATGATATCTCATGATATTAGTGATTTCTCGGTTTCATTATCATTCAGATGAAAAAACTATGCCGCGTATATTTCGATAATCTGGCCATAATCTGTCATTGAAGCCCAATGTAAAAAAATCTGGACACAATAAAAGGCTTCATAAGCCGGAAACGTGTTACATTTGAAAAATTCCCGTAAAGTATGTGCAGTTATTAGACAGAAACCTTCTTGGGCTGCGAATTTCAACAAAATCGGAGATACATTTCTTCTGGGTCAAAGGGATATATATATATATATATATATATATATATATATATATATATATATATATATATATATATATATATATATATATATATATCTAAGTCTTATCGCTTGGCGATAGACTTTTTGTGTTCTCCTTACGACTGTCATTCGTAAGTATTTTTGTTTTTGGTTCCTCTCATCTCCCTTGGATATCTTAGTAGAGTGGTTCTTTCTTGACTAAAGGAGATGATTCAAACAGGCAAGTTGAACAAGATAACAACTTATTCTGTAACTCCATACTAGGAGATGCAGCTCGGTCGGAAGACCGATATGTTTGATGGTTGGCGCGGAACTGCCATTCTAAAGCATCGCGTCGATAGCGGAACATTAGCTATCTAAGCAATTCATATAAAAAACATACGTAGTCCGCCGGCTCGGAAGTTACAAGTTTCCGGCGTAGGTTAACAGGTCAACTGCTTCCCATGGAAGTTGTTGTGCAAAGTTATCATAAACATAAAATGTTGACAAAGCTTTGAGCTAGATCAGGCTACTGCAGACAGCGCATAGCGTAATCTAGGTCTGCTTTGGTCACGTAGAACCCTCCTAATGCCATGACCTCAGGTCATGGGTTTATATTTACAGATCTTGTAAATCTAATATATGTAATTATTACATTAGGCTCGGACTGCTACCTATTCAAGCCTTGAATAACAAAAAAATTACTTTAAACATTTAAACATTGTTCATAGGAGCGTGCTCGTAACATACGTCTAGGTATAACTAATAAATGATTAAATGCATAAAAAGGTTCTGTTACATACCTTGTTGACATATTCATAAACAAAGATAAATGCATGGAAAATATAGATCCATGTTTGGTAATAATAATGATTATGTACCCAAAAACCCAAAAATAAGAACAAAAAGGTAAAAATCAAAAGATTAACATGTATACATGATTAATATGATAACAGGTAACCTGATTAAGAATAATGGTTACTAAATAATGATTATAGCATGATCATGGATAATTGTTAAAGAGTACTTGACACTCTTTTGTAATAGATAATAATTGTACAATGGTATTATAGTATAAACCATGGAAATCTGCAGAAAAGCAATAATATAGGGCTGATATATTTATTAGGTGCCCGAAAAATACCTTTAGGAATATATTAATGTAATATATTGGGCTATAATGCTTTATTAGGCGCCCTGGAGATACTTTAACTGTTCAAATGCAAAGGCGTGAGTCTTTCTTGTCCTACATTTTTGCCAGCATACGGACCGCTTTTCACACACAACACAATTCCAGACAATTCCCTAGGCACGAACTGAAGTGGCCAGGTTCAGGCGGCCCTAAACGCAAACGACTTGAGTTTAACAGGTACGTCATCTAGACGGGCCAGTACGTTCCCTTGGAGATCCTTCTGTTTACGCCTCAGCTACGCCAAGCAAAGATGTTGACGGCGATAACCAATATGGCCGTCACGCTGAACACGGCTAGCAGAATGTAGTAGCGAAGATTTTCTCCACCTGCATAAGTCGGTGACGCGTGGGTCATCTCAGCCAGTTGCGTCAAACGATGAGCTACTCGCGCGTTGTATGGGAGAGGTAGTGACGGGATGATTGTGAAAGCCCACGTGTAGTTCGCGAAATACGCCTTCTCACGTATTATCGTGTTGACCCTCTGACGGTGTAGTTTGTAGATGTCCCCGTACAAAAACCATCGGCTGCTACGAAGATAGGGCATGGGCGGTGGTACTGTCCGGACACACGACGTCCCCCCCCCCCCCCGAATCCCCCGGACCCATTAATCCATAAACGGATTCCCCAGGAAACCCATTTATTCATCCTGTAATTGAATTTATTACCGTAAAAGAAAAGGGATAAAGTTTCCCAGACAACAACCTTCGCTTGTATGAGAGAGAGAGCCGTTTAGCACTATGTCTAACTCACATGAATCCGTTGATATAGGATAGAATTCAAAAGAGTCAGCTGTACAAATTTTTATTAGTCATCTCAGCCAGTTGCGTCAAACGATGAGCTACTCGCGCGTTGTATGGGAGAGGTAGTGACGGGATGATTGTGAAAGCCCACGTGTAGTTCGCGAAATACGCCTTCTCACGTATTATCGTGTTGACGGGGCTCTCGACAGTGTAGTTTGTAGATGTCCCGTACAACCATCGGCTGCTACGAAGATAGGGCATGGGCGGTGGTACTGTCCGGGACACACGACGTCGAATCCGGCCTTATCATAACGGATCCAGGAACCATTATTCATCCTGTAATTGAATTTATTACCGTAAAAGGGATAAAGTTTCCCCAGACAACCTTCGCTTGTATGAGAGAGAGAGCCGTTTAGCACTATGTCTAACTCACATGAATCCGTTGATATAGGATAGAATTCAAAAGAGTCAGCTGTACAAATTTTATTATTCATGGCTTCTGAACAGTGAGTGAGTTTATCTAAGTCTTTAATGATTGTAAATGATTTCTTATCAGAAGAAATCAGTACATGCCCGTTAGATTGGATATTACTGGATTTGAGTTATTCGTCATGAAAGTAGGAAACGGTGCTATTTTGTATGATTGCCAAGCATCGGAAGAATCAAAAGGAATTGTGATCATAATTCTATAATTTTCAACGCTGACTGATATTAGGCTATAATAGAACTCTACTTTATGGGCATCTAATAAAGGAATATAACCTAGCTTCTCCCGTCCGTTTTCCAAAGTTAACGTCAGATCTTTAATAGGCATGAGGTGGAGGAGATAACACACCTTTGTGCTAACGTAATTGCTTCTACGTAATCTTTTGACTTTTCAATAAAATGTGATATTTTCACACGGATATGATCTAATTACGTTTCGTGCATTTCCTTAAGGGAATACCAAACCTCATCAGGTCATTCTTTAAAGTTAAGGGGACGTCATCTTCAGGCAAGAAAATAGCATGCATATCTACTTCTATAACAAATATACTTGACACGATAAATACATCATCGATTCTCTCGATAATCGAGCCATGATTAAATTCTATTTCTTTCGTCCTAGCGCTCTTTCCATACAACAAAGATGTCTGAATACACAATATCACTCCTAACAATAACAGATTCATTTTTGAAACCTGCAATGAGTAAAACATATGTAATAACTCGCGTAAAAGAATATGTTTACATACAATATGATTAATAGATATATATATATAAATTATTATACAAGTTTCATAAATACAACCATTTTTTCCCTCACTCCATCTACCTTTCTTTAGATTCTGATATGTGCCAATGGACTATCTCACATCAGTGGGTTTGGATACATTTTGAACCCTAATTCTATTGGCCGTTAAATTTTCTAAATGTTAAACGGGCCTTCAAACTTAGGTGTCAGTTTATAATTTAAACCTTTACGTACGTATACTTGTATGTATACCTGATCGCCCACGGCATATGTTCTAGTTGGCTTAGCTATTTTATCATGATTTTTTTTTTCATTATGATTTGTGCTTCTTCTAAATTCTTACGAATTATATTATATCGACTTATGCTTGCATCCATAACATCCTTTAGAGGATTTGATAAATTAGTTGTAGGCTTAAGATGTGGAAAGGCGTTCGGGCCGGGATACCGTACAGTGCCTCGTGCGGTGTCATTTTAATAGACACATGATACGAGTGATTAAGTGTGCTTAGTACCGCAGGTATGGCAATGTCCCAGTTGGGGTCTGCCCCCCCTAAGGTGACCCTTAAAATGTTCAAAACCTTACGATTTGCCCTTTCCACTAGCCCATTAGACTCTGGGTGATAGATCATGGTATTGATTTTCTTTATACAAAGGAATTCGCACAAGGAGTTAAGGAAATGATTATTGAACTCCCCGCCCGAGTCTGAGATAATGATGTGTGGAATTCCATGTTTACAAAATGTAGCACTCGTAAAACTTTCCTAGCGCACTCGACCGCGGTTTTTGTTTTAAGCGCTATAAGTTCTGTATATCGAGTCAAGCGTCTATAATTACTAGGGAGGTGCTTATTTCCTCTGTCTGACTCGTAAAATCCTGTTAATAAATCTGGTATGTACTCTTTCAAAGGGTTGATTTGGCACGGGGTAAGCCCCTAGGCTGACAGGTGTCTTCGTGTGCCCTTTGTACTTATTCTTGACAAGTGCGACAATTTGCTATGTGCTTTTTTATAATCTGTAAGCATCGTATGCCAATAAAATAAGGATTTGGCTTTCTGTGACATCAAGGTATAACCCGGGTGTCCGTGCAGTGGATTTTCATGCAACCACTTTAAGACAGTGGGTATGAGTGAGATAGGCACCACCACCTGGTTGTTATTCAACTGCGGTGTGTTGCGGGTTTTCCTCGTCACGGATCTAACACAGGATATTGTCCTGTAGGATATAATTCTGCTGCTTATACTTTAGGTATTCCTTTTCCTTCGGATTTCCGTTTAACGCAATGATGATTTTTTCTATTTGCGGATCTTTTCTTTGGTTCCGTCTGTAATAGTTCAGCACTCCAGCCCAGATCTTCCTGTTCAGATATAGTTTTTTAAACAAACGGGCGTGGAGGTTGAGATATCTATTAATTCAGCTAATGGCTCGGTACAAGATGAAGAGGGGTTGCGTGATAATGCGTCCAGCCAATGATATTTGCTTCCCTGGTAAATACCCGATCCCCTCGCGCCAAAGTCCCCCCCCTGAATGATCATGTGCCACCGAGTTCGCTTGGGGCTGTGACTAAAGCCTTTAAAGAAGTCGTTGGTTTAGGGGCTTATGATCAGTGAGAACCTTGACGGGGTAACCGTATATTATGAATTTAAAATGCACGAGTGAATTAACAATAGCGAGCCCTTCCTTGTCTATTACTGCATATTTACTTTCGGAAGGTCTCAGTTTACGTGAATAAAAAGCTATAGGAAAAAACTGTTTATCATATTGTTGAAGCAATACCCCACCTACTCCTAGGTCTGAGGCGTCTGTTGCTATGAAAAAATTCCTTACCGAAGTCAGGAAATTTCAAGATAGAACTACACAGTTCATCTTTCAATTTATCGAACGCCTGTTGATGAATTTCAGACCATACGAAATCTACGCCCTTTTTTATAAGATCGGTTAGCGGGAGCGGCTATGATTGAGTAGTTGCGGATGAAGCGGCGATAGTAGCCGCTGCATCCTAAAAATTGCTTTATTCTCTTGACGTTAGTAGGTATCGGAAAGTTACGGATAGCCGACACCTTATCGTGGACGACTTTAAGACCTTCACTAGAAACCGTGAAACCTAGATAGACTAGTTCTGTTTTAAAAAATTCACACTTACTTATCTTTACCCTTAAATTATGCTGCCTTAATCTTTGTAACACTAACTCCAATTTACGTAAATGTTCTTCTAATGTTGTTTTGTTTTTTTTTGGAGAAAGATTACTTAAAGCTCCCATCCATGTAGGCATGTAGGATATCTCCCAACAAGTCTCCAAACACGATGTTTATCATACGAGTAAAAGTTATAGGAGCACAACGTAAACCAAAGGCATACGCAAAAATTCATAATGTCCCTGGCTGTGCTGAAGGCAGTGTATGGGATACTCTCTTGTTCCAACGGAATCTGATGAAATCCTTTTAGTAAGTCTAGGCTTGTGAAATATTTATTCTGGCCTAGTAAGGATAGGATATCATCGGTACATGGTACTGGGAATCTGTCAGGGATTGTTTCTTCATTTAAAACGACGAAAATCTACGCATATCCGCCAAGTTCGATCTTTTTCGGTACTACTATTAACGGAAAATTATAAGGGCTGTTTGATTTCCTAATGACTCCTTCTTTAACATTTTACCTACTTCCTCTGTTATCTCATTCTGAAATTTCATAGGAAGTCGGTACGAAGGTACATAGCTTACTTTCTGTTGTCCTTGAGCCTTATTTGATGCTCGATGACATCCGTTTTTCCTAAGGTTCCATCCGTAGTGGAAAAAACATCATGATATTTAGTTAAAAGGTTCAAAAATTTCTGCTGAATTTCTTCTTCTTGAATGTCCTTATTGATTTGTTCTTTATAGATTGCAAAAGGGGTTCATCCGCAACTGATTGAGCGTGATTTATCTCAGCTACGTAAAGAATGCGATGTTTATAAACTTCGGCATCCAAGATATGTTGATTTTTGTGGATACTAAACGTGGTATTCAAATGATTACAGACTTCGATGTTACATTGTTGTGTGAGCCGACTGTATAAATAGCTTGTGTGACGGATAATCCGTGTGTTTTCAGAGTTTCGGAAAGGATTAATGTTTCAGATCCTGGCAAGGTTCTCTTTACACGCACTAATATATTTGAAGTTACGTTAGGCTCGAGAGTTTGCGTGCAAGCTGATATTACGGGGGTTGGTAGCGAGAGTTTTCTGTTTGGGTTTTGCCTGTATTATTTCTTGTCATGAGACAGGTGATTGGTTCCGTAATGTAAGTGACAACTCTGTCTGTCTCTTTATTATCTAAAACTGATTTTAGGGTATTAGAAGACCTATAGAATTTCCCTTTGATATACACGCCGTGTTTTGCAGGTGCTAAGATAATATTTTGAGTGCCCATAGACGGGTATCCGATAATTACTGCGGGATACATATTAATGTTTTGTACAACGACAAAGGTATCAGCAAACGTGCGCTTACCGACCTTGTACTGTACATGAGTTACGCCCACAAACATTTAATTCATTATTCCCAATGCCTGAGAGCCTTATTCCGGACTTTTCTATAGGGAAATTTGAAAGAGTAAATGATGAGTCCTTAAATCCATGATATTATGTGGACTACCAGAATCAAAGAACAAAGTGAATGACTTATGGTCCAAATTTACCGCATGTAAGGTTGGGTCGCAACTCGTCTTAACTAATAATTGCATGAATTTGTTGCAAATCTACGGGAACCTGCACAGATTTTTTTGATTCGGCCGTGTGTTTCATAGGAAAATCAATTGTCTCACAATGATCTGATAAATGATTAAACTGATTATTTGATACAAAAGATGTGATATTGATGACCCAACATCGCCCTCTCCCCCCATGGAGTGAACTACGTGGTATTTGTTTTGTTTATCACACCCTGAAAATTCGCTTGCCCTTGCGAGTTCTGCTAGACGGCCCAGGAACAGAGGTACCTGAAGCACGATTTTGTTTGTTTTCTGCTGTTGTGCAGAATTTCCGTTTGGTTGTTTCTTTCTTATAGTACTGAGACCCTTCTTTTTATTTGCACTGGCAACTGGTTGCGTGTTTGTAGCATTCTGCTGTTGATTCCTCGAGTAGCAACGGTTATATGAATGAGTTGAACTATTGTGTATTGAACAAAAACGCGTCCGACAGTCTGAAATCATGTGACCTGGTCGTTTACAGTTATAACAAACCATCCCTGCAACTTGATTATTATTATGTACCACATTTACTTGTTGTGGCTTGTTCTCATTTTTTGCAAAAACTTGAATGAGCGAAGGATCTAGGTCGGTACATTTAGACATGTGTTTTTTTATTGTTTATACACATCTAATTCCGTACTGTCGGGCTGCAATTTTTTATCAAAACACCGTACTAACGCTTCAGGCAACATTGCAGTGATAGACGTAAGGTAGATCAAAACGGATAAAATCTTTCACTTTGATTTTCGCACCCGCAACCCATCCCGAGTTACTTAAACTATCCTGATATTCATTTAGCCGGTCGGCAATTAGCGCCGCCCGCTTCGACAACATTGAGGCTGGAGTCATGGAGGCTTGGTTAAGGATATTTCTCAATGCCAATACTACATCTAAAGCCTCTTCACCCCATACACGGCACGTAATCTAATTTGAACTCGTCCCATGTAAGCGCCTCTTGGAAAGAAACCCCCCTTAGATACGCACTTGCGTCACCTTTTGCAAAGTCAATGAAGCTCTTGGCCTCCTGTAATTGTACTGCTGGGTCTGTGATGCTTTTGCTTTTAAATGAGCGTCTACAGTATGAGATCCATGCCTCAACATTTTGAGGCAGGAACCCATTGACCCGACCTTGAAAAGGGACAATCGCTGACCTCGCGCTAACGAGAGTCACCACATGGGGGTTGCCAGCCGGAGTAGTTGCCATTTCGACTTTCACTTTTTCTTATCACTTCTATTCCTTGCAATCCTATCAAAATATCTATAAGAGTACACTCGACCACTACGTAAACGCATATAAAGCAATGTACTGTATAAATGTGTTATAATAATAGGAAAATCCCCCAAAAGATACAAAAAATACAGATAATATGATAAAAAATATTATACGGAGAATTCCTGCAAGAAACGGTTAATGACAACGAGAAGAGAAAAAAAATAATTAATCTGCGGGCGAGAACTCGTAGTTGAAGATTGATTCTGTAATGAAGGAAGATTAATATGGCGAACAACTCACCCCCAGAATACTGGATGATCGACTCTGATGAACAAACACTTCACTGAGGAAAAGACCTGAATAGATAAAAATGGTACTTAGCTCCAGATTATATTGCGAAGGATTGTTGACATGGGATGACGTCTCAGTTCCTGTCTAAGTCTCTCGCGTCGGAAGTCGTGATGACGTCACGGTCTTTCTCTCGGTGCACGATGCATGGGGAAAGTCCAAGATTGATGACGTCACAGCCTCCGTCCTTGCACTACTGCGTCTAGCTGTTACACTCTGCGTCCTTGCT